>NW_027095493.1:0-96998 GCF_036850765.1 Saccopteryx bilineata | reverse complement strand
AGGAAGAGAGATGAGAAGCATTAATTCTTTGTTGGGGCACCTTAGTTATTTATTGATTGCTTTTTCATATGTGTCTTGACCAGGAGGCTCTAGCAGAGTGAGTGACCCCTTAATCAAGGCAGCAACCTTGAGCTTCAAGCCAGTGACCATGGAGTCATGTCTATGATTCCATGCTTAAGCATGCAACCCTGCACTCAAGCTGGTGAACTTGTGCTAAAGCCAGTGACCTTGGGGTTTTAAACATGGTTCCTCTGCATGCCAATCCAATGCTCTATGCACTGCACCACTGCCTGGTCAGGTGAGAGTTGACTTCTGTGTAAAGTCTTGCTCACACTCCCTGCAAATATAGGACTTCTCCCGTATATGTGTCCTCTGGTGTATTAGGAGATATGGCTTCCGAGTGAAGCCTCGCTCACACTCCCTGCAAACATAGGGCTTCTCTCCTGAGTGTGTCCTCTGGTGTCTGAGGAGAGTTGACTTCAGTGAAAAGCCTTGCTTACACTCTCTGCAAACATAAGGCTTCTCCCCAGGGTGTGTCCTCTGGTGTATTAGGAGATATGACTTCTGTGTGAAGCTTTGCTCACACTCCTTGCAAACATAAGGCTTCTCCCCTGAGTGTGTTTTTGGTGTCTGAGGAGATTTGACTTCTGTGAAAAGCCTTGCTTACACTCCCTGCAAACATAGGGCTTCTCCCCTGAGTGTGTCCTCTGGTGTATAAGGAGATATGACTTCTGTGAAGCCTCGCTCACACTCCCTGCAAACATAGGGCTTCTCCCCCGAGTGTGTCCTCTGATGTGTGAGGAGATATGACTTCTGTGTGAAGCCTTGATCACACTCCCTGCAAACATAAGGCTTCTCCCCTGAGTGTGTCTTTTGGTGTCTGAGGAGATATGACTTCTGTGTGAAGCCCTTCTCACACTCCCTGCAAACATAGGGCTTCTCCCCAGAGTGTGACCTCTACTGTATAAGGAGATATGACTTCTGTGTGAAGCACTTCTCACACTCCCTGCAAACATAGGGCTTCTGCCCTGAGTATGTCTTTTGGTGTCTGAGTAGATATGACTTCATTGAAAAGCCTTGCTTACACTCTCTGCAAACATAGGGCTTCTCCCCTGAGTGTGTCCTCTGGAGTGTGAGGAGAGTTGACTTCAGTGAAAAGCCTCGCTTACACTCCCTGCAAACATAGAGTTTCTCTCCCTGAGTGCGTCCTCTGCTGTCTGAGGAGATGTGACCCATCATCAAAGCCTTGCCCACACTCTCTATACTTGACAGGTACAATTCTCAAAATTTCTACTCTCATAGACAGTTTTTCTGTGTCCACTAAATTCAATTTCTGCCCTCTGCTGGGTGCTTCCTGCAGCACTCTCTCTTGCTCACTAGAGCTTCTCAAGTGTCCTTTGAGAGTTTTAAAAAAGGCCCATGAAATCATTCTTGGACTGGTCCTTTTAAGCAAATGTTTGGACTTTCCTTTGTACTTTTGACTTTCAGCTTTGTCATCCCAGCTGTGTGTATCAGTAAGGTGCTGCTACTGATTTGGATCCTCTGGGCAGGGACACTCTGATTGGAAGTGTTTTCTTGCAGATGTTCCTGGGAAAATTTGAGACGGGTGATTGCAACCCACATGTTGACTGAGGATTTTCTTACTGGAGAATGCCAAAGAGCAGGAGGAACATGGGTGTATCTTTGGCTGTGGTTCTGCTGAAAGAGAAAATTTTGGTCAGGACAGATGTTGACAAGGCTGCCTGAGTCATATGTTTTGTGTGCTATTAAGACCTGTCCCATCAGTCATTCTTATTGGGTTGAGAGTGTAATCTGTCTCTCACAAAGTGTTCTTTACAGTCTGTTTTCTCTTTTCATTTTTATATACTGTATCTTCTTTAGAAAATCCAGAAAGCCCATATCAAGGGTCCTTTGTATGCATTACCAGATGAGGGAGTTTCAAGTAGCATCAGAAGCTGTTTCACCCCTTGTATGGGTGGAAAAATGCTGACCTATGCTATATACATGGAGCTTTTAAAACAGTTATTTAGAAAGACCACTGGCCCTAACTAGAAATTGCTTTCCTCATAGTTTTACACAGATGATAAACTGAAAATATGTCCTTCCTCAAACCTCACATTAAATATTCATACTTGATTTTATTCAGTGTCATCCCATTTCATATACAATGTAAAGACCTGTTTCAAAATATTTCCTCAATCATACTTTTTAAAAATTGATTGATTTTTAGAGAGGCAAAGAGAGGAGGAGGAGGATGGAGAGGGAAAACAGGAAGATGAGGAGGAGAGAAAATAATAATAATAAGAAGAAGATGAAGAAGAAGAAAAAGGAGAAAGAAGAAGAAAAAGAAGAAGAAGAAGAAGAGAGAGCAAGAGTAAGAGAGAGGCATTTATTCATTTTTCTACCTAGGCATGCAGTTACTGGTCTTTTCTTGTATGTGCCCTGACCCAGGCTCAACCTTGGTATTACAGGTTGGTGCTTAAGTGACTGAGCTAACCAGCCAAATCTCCCAACCATAATTCTTACATACTTGACTCCTAGTCCTATCCCTCTCCAGCTAATCCATAATCTTCTCTCACCTGGAGATGAAGTAATCTTTGAGAGAATTACTTACTGAAGTGTATCATTCAAAAATTAACAAAGCAAATCTTAGAGAATAAGCCACCCGGTAGTCTAGAACAGCATCATTATCCCACCTCACTCAGGAAGGTCCCATGCATCTCAGCGTGGATCACACCACTGAATTTTCAGGCTGCTGCACATCTCTCCGACCTCTGCTCTTATCCTTTATGCTAGACAGTTGTGGACTTAGAAAACAGGCCTTGGCCAGTTTTACCAGTGAATAGAGTGTTGGCCTCTTATGTGGATGTCCCGGATTTGATCCTCGGTCAGGACACACATGAAAAGTAATGATCTGCTTATCTTTCCCTCCCTCTCCCTCTGCTCTCTCTCTTTTCCCTCCAACAGCCAGTGGCTCAATTGGTTCAAGTGTTGACCTCAGGTGTTGAGGATAGCTCAGCTAGTCTGAGGATGGACCTCAGACTGGGGTTGCTGAATGAGTCCTGGTTGGGCACATGAAGGAATCTGTCTCTCCCTTCTCCTCTCACTTAAAAAAATTAAATCAAAAATAAAAAATATAAATATTTTTTCTAAGAATCAAAGGCATATGAAATGAATCCTTTATTTCTGAAGCATCTGATTCAAAATCTTACTGACTTTACAGTGTACCATGAAAATATCTAAGGTGAGTTCTCTCTTCATTTTCATTTTGAAGAATGTTGTGCCCACCTCTAGCTGCTGCAAGCTCTTCCTTCCACTTGCTGCTGCACTTGACTCCCACATTCTGGCCAAACTCATCACCATACCAAACTAACAGCTCACAGTCTGGCCTGATGACCTGGCAGGTTCAATAGAAAATCTGCCTATGATACTGAAAGGCCACCAGGTTCTGCTCTTCATCATCCCGGGCACAGTTCACATACCTGGGATTGAGTTGGGTGAAAGAAAAGAAACCCAAATGTGATGAGCTCCTACTGCCTCTCAGATCCATGTCCAGTTCTGCACCTGACACTAGGGCTCTGATGTCGCCCACTCCCACAGTGCTTCTGGAGAACCTGTTGTTCAATGTCTAAGCCTGTCACAATGTCAAATGACTGCCTATCTCCAGGTCCTACTTACAGTGCTCATCCTGCCTAATACCATTTTCCAAGGCCAATTCCAGACGTAACCTTCACCCTGATTGGCCATAAAACCCACTGACCTCTAGCTTTTTCAAACTAACTCAGGTTGTGTTTTATATCACGGAACTTGCTGCTTGATGTTGGACTCTGTTTAGATTAGTTCACATCATTCAATACTCAGCCCAAGTCCATTTTTTTTTTATTTTTATTTTTTACAAAGAGAGAGAGAGTCAAAGATAGGAATAGATAGGGAAAGAAAGACAGGAACTAAGAAAGATGAGAAGCATCAATCATCAGTTTTTCATTGTGGCAACTTAGTTGTTCACTGATTGCATTCTCGTATGTACCTTGACTGCAGGCCTTCAGCATACTGTGTAATCTTTTGCTTGAGCCAGTGACCTTGGGTCCAAGCTGGTGAGCTTTTTCTCAAGCAAGATGAGCCCACACTCAAGCTGACTACCTCGGGGTCTCGAACTTGGGTCCTCAGCATCCCAGTCTGATGCTCTATACACTGTGCCACTTCCTGGTCAGGCGAAGTACATCTTTTCTTGAGAGGCCTTTCTCTATCCTCACATTTTATTTAGGTAGCATTTGATGTCTCACCCAAGTTCATATAAAAACCAGGAGGTCTTCCCCTTCCCACTGAAGTGAGAAGCAAGAAGCACAGATTTTCCATGTGCCTGACCAGGATCCAACTGGCATGCCCACCAAGGGGTGATGCTCAGCCCATCTGGAGTGTTGCCCTATTCTAGCACCTGAAGCAGAGGCCATGGAGCCATCCTCAGTGCCAGGGACAACTTTGTTCCAGTGGAGCCTTGGCTTTGGGAGGAAAAGAGAGAGATAGAGATAAAAATGAAGGGGAGGGCAGAGAATCAGATGAGCACTTTTCTGTGCCCTGGGTGGGAATTAAACCCTGGCCTTCCATGGCCAGAACAGTGCTCTACCGCTGAGCCAACCAACCAGGACTTGGAGGTCTCTTTGTATTAGCAAATTCATAAAGAACAATAATAGCTTACTCACATTCTGTAGCCTCTGATAAAAGAGCCCCTCAGGGAAGTGGCCAATGATCATTGCTCTGTGGGGTTCAGAGCTCATTTCTTGTTAGAAGTGAGGCTGGGATAATTTGCTGCCCTCACAAGTGTAGGCTATCCATGGTTTAGGTATCCTAGCACTCTGCACTTCTCAAAAAATAAAAAAAAATTATAGTTAAACATTTCTAAAATGTATTGTTTCACCATGTCTGCAATTAGTTCTTCATAAGAGAATGGGTTATATGATCTGTTTAAGTAATGAATACCTTCCTCTAACATGGAATATATACTATAGTCAGGGCTTGCTTAGATAAAGTTCATTAAATCAATTAAAGTGTAATCCAAGCCCTCAATTTTTTTTTCAGTGCCTAAATTTTGTCTAGCATACAGATTTATATTTTGAGGACATAAGCTATATTTTTATTGCCTTTTTTTCCTCTAAATACTCTTGCCTTTGAAAGAGCACTGAATAAAGAAAAAGAGGAACAGAGGATTGAGGGAGACCACTGAGGGAGGCATGATGAGAAGGAAAGATGTATGGGCCTGAGAGGGATGAGTGTTCTCTGTGACTCCCTGAAACTTCTTGGCCTTACCTCATCCAGTTGGCCCAGGATTCATCCTTTTCATCCACATACTCATGGAAGTTTCCACCTTTGGTGATCTGTGTTTCAGAAAAAATATATAAATCTTTTTTGGATGTGAAAGTAATAGAAGAATTTTTTACCCTACTGTCAAGAAAGCTCTTTCAGCTTGCATGCATTGCTACTCTGGACCACATGATATTTTTCTTACTCATCACATCTGAGTTGACATGTTCACTCAGAGATGGGAGGAGACATTTTTTTGTGTCTGTACCACTGTGTTCCCACTTAACCTGTGATTCTCAACAAGAGTTCAGTACTCTGCCAAGTCCACTCAATACCCAGAGCTAATCATATTGTCTTCATCCATGTCCTAATATGTAGAAAGGCATGTGCCATCAAGCCATGGGAGGGATGTGGAAAGCTATAAGACAGGAAGAGGTAAATACTTTCCAACTGCCAGTAGTATTTGTTGTTCCCTGCCTCTTCATCTTCTGTGATCTGGCCCTTATAAGGGCCAAAGTGCAGACCCACTGGCAGAGCAGATACCTCATTCCACACGCCAAGCCCAGCCTCAGGGATGCCCGATGGTCTGATTCTCAACCCAGGAGGCAGAGTGAGGGCTGTGTTGTTTGGATGCCCCTTATCCACTGCACTGTCTTTTACAAATGTAGGGGGCCCATGCACATCACAACTGTCAATGAAGAAGTTCTGACAGTTCTCACAATCTTGGGGTGAGAGCAACAGCAATTAGGGAAGGTGTAGTGCATGTTCCTGGACATATAGAGCTTCAGAGAGAGCCCAGGCACTCACATTATTGAGCCTCAATTCTGTAGGGCAAGTCCATAGAGAACGGAATGCTTAAATGACCAGACAATATTATTGTATGAAGAGATAACATGCTTCTGAGGGTCACTTACAGAGGTAGTCATCATCCTGGGGCTTGCTGTCCTCTTGGTGCTCATGGCCTTTTCTTTCTCGTAGACTATACATCTTTACTTCAGTCTCCTTTCTCGTGAGATCTAAGTTGGAGAAGAATGAGTTGAATGGAGGCTGGAGTGTTAGTCCCTATGTTATCAGAAAACACACAGTCTCCTCTCATCAAATTATCACATGTCCTTCTATATACTCTGGTATTTTCCTTTGTAAAATATTGGCTCAGAAAGCCTCTATAGTAGTAAGCCTCTACACTGACTAGAGATGACCAATGCAATATTTGTTTTTATATCTTCCCATTATAAGGTTTAACTTCCCTACATTTAATTATTCATAAAATATTTATTAAGGGCACAGTATATGTAAGGCATTGAGGAAAGGCCTGGTATACAACACCAACAGCATATGGTTGCCGTTATCAGAGATGTATTTATTGGACAACGTGTATGTGTCAGTTCTTTTACATTGAATTTAAGCCCTAGCCAGTGGCTCAGTGGATAGAGCATTGGCCCAGTGTATGTCCCAGGTCTGATTCCAGTCAGGGGTACACAGGAGAAGCAACCATCTCCTTCTCCACCTTTTCCCTCTCCCCCGTTGGCTCCCTTCTTCCTTTCCTGCAGCCAGTGGCTCAATTGGTTTAAGCATTATCCCTGGGTACTGAGGATGGCTGGTTGCTGGATCACATCATCCTGAGGTGCTAAAAAAACAGCTCAGTACTTGAGAATTGGGGTTTCCGGGTAGATCCTGGAAACAGTGCATATGGGAATCAGCCTCACTATCTCCCCTCATCTTTCCTAAAAATTAAATACATACACAAAGAAATAATTTGAATACTGTCAAAGAATATATGCACGTATCTTCACCTTACACATTAGCATTCAAGAGCTCAGAGAATTTGTAAGATTTGTCCAAAACTCCAGTGCTAAATTCACTCTCAGTTTAAAGCTTAAATCCAGGCCTATCCAAAGTTCACCCCATAAACCTAGGCCATATTAGCCTTCTTAGAGGACTCAGAGGAACTGAAATCTACAAATAATTTTTTTGTATTTTTCTAAAGCTAGAAACGGGGAGAGACAGAGAGACTCCCACATGTGCCCGACCGGGATCCACCGGGCATGCCCACCAGGGGCGACGCTCTGCCCACCAGGGGGCGTCGCTCTGCCACAACCAGAGCCACTCTAGGACCTGGGGCAGAGGCCAAGGAGCCATCCCCAGCGTCTGGGCCATCTTTTCTCCAATGGAGCCTTGGCTGCAGGAGGGGAAGAGAGAGACAGAGAGGAAGGAGGGGGAGGGGGTGGAGAAGGAAATGGGGGCTTCTCCTATGTGCCCTGGCCAGGAATCAAACCCGGGTCCCACGCACGCCAGGCCAACACTCTACTGCTGAGCCAACCGACCAGGGCCTAAATAATTTTTTCCTAACCAATTTATATCTAGAGTGTTTTCTAGAGGGTCTTGATTCTCCTGGATGGAGTGTGATTCTGAAGACTCAAGTTTTGAAACTCTGAGGCCACCAGCTTCAGTGGGGGCTTCTCAGGCTTTAGTGCAGCCTCACCAGCTTGAGCACAGGGTTGCCAGCTTGAGTGTGGGATTATAGGCATGACCCCATGGTTGCTGGCTCAAGTCCAAGGTATCAGGCTTGAGCAAGGGGTCACTCACTGTGCTGTAGCCCCCCAGTCAGGGCACATATGGGAAAGCAATCGATGAACAACTAAGGAGTTGCAATGAAGACTTGATAGTTTACATTTCTCTTCCTTTCAGCCAGTGTGTCACTGTCTGTCCCTCCCTCCCTCTCTATCTCTCAGTAAAATAAAATAAAAAAATTGGCCATTTATGTCAAAAATATAATAAAGGTCACTTAACTGGACAAAAAGTCCATTTCTTTAATATAACACTTTCTCTTTTCTGTCTTTGTTATGGACCGTAAATGGCAAAAAGCCATTGTAGATTCGAGGCTTAGCAAAAGACTAAGTTCTCCCCACTCCATCTTCATATGTGGCTAAGATGCTGAGTATTTGCGCCCACTCTATTTGCTTTTTGGGTTGCTGGAAGCAATATACATGCCCTTCCTCTGACTTTTTGTTTGTTTCAGATGTTGGTAGATATCACTAATGTATCCTGTTTTTGCCTTGGGAGAGTTCTTGTCTTAGCCTTGGATGTGCAACTTTGTATCAAGGTCCTTGATTTGCACATGGCTATAAAATAAATCGAACTGGGGCTATTAGGCACTAGGATACTGCATGCATGTTGAAGAGGCCTCCTGGTCCTATCATTTTTGTTTTGGTAAGTGTGTTTTCTTAATTCTACACCTTTATTAGGAGCCGTGCTAGTCCGTGGCAAGTGGCGCCCAAACAGAAGACTTGTGTATGAGTCCAAGGAAATTAAAACTGAAGGAAGGTGATGAAACTCCCCAAGTGAAGTGCACACAGTGATTAACAAAAGTTTTTGGGGAAAGTGTAGTCAGGAGTAAAATATTATGGGACAGATAGGATCAAAAATAAGGGATTTTATGTAGAAATGTTTCCGTATGAAGAAAAATTGTTGTCTGAAGAGTATCAGGGTAAGCTGGAAACAGAGGGATGTGGATATGAGGATAACTTGCGAGTCTGAGGATGATGGGGGGAGATAAAAAATACATGGCTATGGCTGCCTTAGCCTTGAGGCTTTTGCTGCCCTCAGCTCCTTCCTACATTCAACCCTCTGTTTCTCTGTACCCTTATCTCGCTGATTCTGGAGTCTATAGCTCAAAATCTGGGAAATCCTCTCTCCAAAAATCTATAGACCAGGCTCAAAATATAGGGAAACAATAGATGGCTTTACCCATTTTCCTGTTGTAGAAAGACAGGATGGTATAGGGAGACTAGTGCAAGAACATGAACCTGTACCTTTTAGAACTCTGAAAGAGCTTAAACTTACTTGTGTTCAGTGTGGGCCTACTGCCCCTTTTTCACTTGGTTTATTAGATACTATTAGTGCAAAGGCTCTTCCTTCAAATGGCTGGAAGGCAATTGCTTGTGCTTGTCTCTCCAGGGGTAATTATTTGCTGTGGAAGTTGGACTTTCTTGAGAATGGAAAGGAGACTCAGGTATTAGCAAGATTGCAGCATTTCCTGTCATGGTCTGATTTTCTTTAATGTTTTGACTGCGGTCTTCTGAACTATCATTTTGTTTCTTTCTTGTTCTTTGCCTGGAGGTTGAGGCAGGGAATCTGTGTTGGATCTGACTATAGAAAATATCCCAGCAGCTGCCGAGAGCAAATTTTCTCAGAAAGATTTTTTTAGTCATATCCTTCAGTCCCTCTGTCTGAAAATGCCCTGACTAATTCAGACAGGCATCTTTCTAATCTCAATATGCTCTGAAATCCTGGGTTTCTTTCTGGTTTGTCTCGTTCATCTAATTCTTGTCTCTGTTTAGACTTTGTTTAATGTTGTCTAAAATGTATCTGTTTTTAAGGCCTGAATTAAGTTTTTTTTTTGCATGCAAAAATTGGAAATGCTGGCTCTAATATTTAGAAAAAATAAAATGTTTTTAGAACTTGTAAGGAGCACTCATTTAAATTTAAATAGAATAGAATGTAGATCCTTAAGACTTACTGATTTGGTTAGTGCATTGTGAGGTATGTTCAGAGTTAGGAGCAAAATAGCAATTTAAATATTAGGATTATTCAAAGTTATATGTTATACTTGTGTTTTTTGTATGTAAATTGTATTGTTATATGTAAGGTTATCTCAGTTTGGCAAAACAAAGAAATTGAGCAAAATTAAGCAGGACCCTAATAAATAATTTCAGGTATTTGTCTCACATCTAATTCAGGCAGTTAGAAGAATAGTATAAAGATGCTAATTCTGCTTCTCAGGCCATGTCCTGCAAAAGGGCTGCAAGAAAATTAGAGATTTGGCTCCTCTGATTTTTCAAATTGATTTTAAAAAATAGGTCAGGAACACCCTGAAATGAAACTAATAATACAAGGGTGTAAATTTAAAAGACTTTTAGATACTGGAGCTGATATATGTTATTGCTAAGCCACATTGGCCATCTTCCCGGCCCACTCATGCAGCAGCCACCAAATTAAAAGGTATAGGGCAGGGTAAATCCCCTCAACAAAGTTCTGGGAAGATTAAGAAGGTCATTCTGGAGTTTTTTCAGCCTTATGTGCTCCCTGGATTGCCAGTTAATTTGTGGGGTAGAGATGTTTTGAAAAATATGGGAGCATTACTTGTCAGTCCTAATAATTTAGTCAGCACTCAAATGCTTGAACAGGAATTTTTGTCCGCTAAGGGACTAGGGAAATAACAGCAGGGAATTCTCACCCCCATAGAAGTGGCACCCAATACCAGAAGGTGTGGATTAAGATATCAAAATTTAGCAGAGGGGCCTTGGTAGCTCCTGCTACCCCAGTAAGTCATTGTGCAGACCCAATTACTTGGAAATCAGATAATCCTGTATAGGTAGATCAATGGCCCCTTTCTCAGGAGAAACTTAGGAGAGCTGCTCAATTGGTACAAGAGCAGTTACAGCTTGGGCACATTGAACCATCCAATAGTCCATGGAATGTGCCTATTTTTGTCATTAAAAAGAAATCAGGAACCTGGGGACTATTACAAGATTTGAGATCAATAAATAAGACTGAAAGTTATGAGTCCTCTCCAGCTAGACTCCCTTCTCCTGCTGCCATTCCATGGAATATTCACCATGTAAATATTGACTTGAAGGATTGCATTTTTACTATTCCTTAAACCTGCATGATTGCAAGTGTTTTGCATTCAGTGTTTCTTAATTTAATTTCTAGGCTCCAATGGAGCAATACCAGTGGAGACTTTTCCTCCAGGTATGGCTAACAGTCCTACCTTGTGTCAAAAATACATTTCTCAAGCTATCTTTTCAGTTTGAAGGCAGTACCCTAATGTGTACATAATTCATTATATGGATAATATTCTTATCACTCATCCAGATAAAGACACTGTGTTGATCATTTTGCAACAACTACAATATTCTTTGAAAGAATCAGGACTTTATATAGCTCCTAAAAATGTACAGCAATCTTTACCTTTTTCTTATTTAGGACAAATTGTTGAGGGACAACAAATTCGTCCACAGAAAACAGAAATCAGGACAGATCATTTGCAAACTTTAAATGATTTCCAGAAACTGTTAGGAGACATTAACTGGCTTAGACCTTCCTTGAAATTAACTACTGGGGAACTGAAACCACTTTTTGATATTCTTAGGAGCTTGGCCAAACCAGCTTCTGCTCGGCTACTTACAGCTGAGGGACAACAAGCTTTAAAGCTTGTAGAAAAAGCCTTGCAACAAGCACAACTAAAATGCATAAATCCTGAAGAATCAATTGCCTTACTAATTTGTCCCTCAAGTTACACTCAAACGGGACTATTGTGGCAAGTTTCAGGTCCTACTGAATAGATTCATTTGGCTGTTACTTCTAAAAAAGTTTTATCTTCGTATCTTGACCTTGTCACCTCCTTGATTATCAAGGGGTGTAGGCAACTCTTACAGCTTATAGATTTTCAGCCTCAAATTATTGTTGTTCCTTTTTCAAAGGATCAACAACAATGGCTCTGGGAAACTTCCACTAAATGGCAAATTGCTTTTACAAATTTTAGAGGCCAAATTGATTCTCACTACCCAGCTGATAAAATAGTTCAATTTTTATTAATTACTACATTTGTATTTCCTAAGGCAATTGTTAATGAGCCCATTCCTGAAGCACCTACAGTCTTTACTGATGGGTTTAGCTCAGGAATAGCAGGCTTAAAATCAATGGACAAATTTATACTAAAATAATTTTCCTTGAAATCAGCTCAAAGATTAGAATTACATGCCATTATCATGGCTTTTCAGCATTTGCCATATTCCTTCCTCCTTTAATCTGTATACAGACAGCAAGTATTTACTTATGGTTGTTTCCACTATAGAGACTGCTGTCTTAGGGACAACTGCTGATGAATTATTTCAGTAGTTTCTTCTTCTTCAAAGACCTGTACGTCAACATAGGGCTCCATGTTTTATAGGACATATGTGTGATCACTCCATGCTCCCTGGAGCACAAGGAAATGCCCTTGTTGATCAAGCTACCCAAAATAAAATTATTTGGAGCAACCATGACAGATCGATCGAGCAATTCAGTCTCATATATTCATCACAAGAACACTGCAGCCCTACGTAAACAGTTTCAGCTTTCTCGGAAAGCAGCACAGCAGATTGGTAAATCCTGTCCAAGGGGTCCTATACTACAATCTGTCCCTTCATTTGGAGTTAACCCTTAAGGACTATTACCAGGACAATTTTGGCAAATGGATGTTACTCATATACTTTCATTTGGCAAACAGTCCTATGTCGATATTACAGTGGATACTAATTCTGGATTTATGGTAGTCTCTGCTAGGACAGCAGAGGCTGTTAAGCATGTTATATATCTCACTGTATGCATTTTCTATTATTGAACTTCTTGATGTGATTAAAACTGACAATGTTCCTGCATATGTAGCAGAAACATTTATTCTATTTTGTGAAAACTTTCGAAGTACGGGTATTTCTTACAATCCTTAAATTCAAGGTATTATTAAAGTGTTCCCAGCAAATATTTAAGGTCAATTTTAAAAACATAAAAAGGGGAGTCATATCCTGGAATTCCTGCAAATCTACCTCACCTTTTTTAAAAAAAATTTCTTTTGAATGTTGATCAGGAGACACCAAATCCTTTTCTCCTGCAAACTTCTACTCTCTTTTATTTGATCCAGCTGTTTTTTCTTTTTCCAAATAGCTCCAGATATACAGAAAAGGTTTATATAGGCAGATGGGGATCCTCAAACCCCTCAGCGAGATCTTCTGAGCATGGCTTTTAAGGTACCAAGAGGCAGAAAAAGCCCAAAAGAGATCAGGTGAAATACTAGCTCTTGGGATACAACCTCAAAGGTTCCAATTCCCCAATGGCATCTCATAGGCCTCCATCAGGGCCATGCTTCAATAGTGAAAAGGATGGTCATTTAAGCCAAAGCCTGCCAGGCTTACATGCCTTTGCTGTGAGGAAGAAGGGACACTGGAAGGTAGGCTTCCCCCTCGCTCCTCTAAGGGAGGGTTCAGCCTCTTCCAGCCCTGTTCCAGCCACCTGTGACCTAACTTTTCCCAGAATGCTGGGCTTTGGCACTAATGGCTGAAGGTGCCCAGGGCCATTGGCCCCATCTATGACACTGTGAATGAGCCTAGGGTATTTCTTCCAAGTAGCCGGTAGACTGGTCTCATTTACACAAGGCCACTTAACTATTTCTTGCCTGAATATTCAGGTTTTTTCTTCTTCCCTCGAAGATCTCTGTTGTGGATGATGATAGCCCTATTTTCTGCTGCTTTGTTTAATATATAGTTTTCCTTTATTTCTCCTGCCTCAATGCCCCATTCATATTTTAGGTTGGGACCTACTCCTAATTTAGAGCTCCTTTTTTCCTTTTTTGCCAACTTACAAATTTACCTCTGCCACCCAGCTTAGTGTATTCCAAGGTTCTCCTCACCACCCCATGGCTGTAAATCTCCAGTATAAGGCCCCCTGTGTTCATCTTTCCAGTTTAAAGAAAATGGAAGCTCCGTCTTCATGTGTGCTATGGATGGTTTTTCCAGTCTACTTAGGTCATCACCAGCTAGAAGCAGCGGTCATTGGACTTTGATACTAGCTGCAGAGTGTAGAAGTGTGACAGCAATTCCAGTGCCATGTGGATTTCTCCTGTATGTGTTTCCTGGACTCTTGTTCCTGTGACAGCTTTTGATGGACTAAACTGGGGTTCGGTTGCATTTATGGAAATTTGGAATGGTGTTGGTGCTAACTTGGACTTGGTGAACATGTTAAGGACACTACTCTTTTATGCAGGCATCCCCAAACTATGGCCTGCGTGCCACAATGAGGCCCCCTGAGGCCATTTATCCAGCCCCCACTGCACTTCTGGAAGGGGCACCTATTTCATTGGTGGTCAGTGAGAGGACCACTGTGTTTGGCAGCCCTCCAATGGTCTGAGGGACAGTGAACTGGCCACCTGTGTAAAAAGTTTGGAGACCCCTGTGTTTTATGGATTTTTGTTGTATTGGCCAAGAGTTTGCTTAAAGGCTTTAATCACTGTAATATTTTAGAATATTTGGGTATCTTGTTAGTATTGGCTATACTAATTTTGTGTTTGTTCTGTATTTTTTCAGTCTGCTTCCAAATTATAATCTGGGAAACTAAAAAATCAGATGAGTGGAAATCTCAGCACACAAATTAAACATAAAAAAAAGGAGAATATGTTGTAAACTGTAAATGGCAAAAAGCCTTTGTAGATTCGAGGCTTAGCACAGGGCTGAGTTCTCCCCTCTCCATCTCCATATTTGGCTGTGATGCTGAGTATTTGCACTTATTCTACTTGCTTCCTTGGGTTGCTAGAAGCAATATACATGCCCTTCCTCTGACTTTTTGTTTGTTTCAGATGTTGGTAGATTTCACTAATATATCCTGTTTTTGCCTTGAGAGAATTCCTGTCTTAGCCTTGGATGTGCAACTTTGTATCAAGGTCCTTGATTTGCACATGGCTATATAATAAAGCAAACTGGGGATATGGGGCACTTGGATACTGCCAGGTATGTTGAAGAGTCCTCCTGGTCCCATTGTTTTTGTTTTGATAAGTGTGTTTCCTTAATTCCACACCATTATTAGGAGCCACACTGGTTCATGACATGTCTTTTTTAAAAATTTGCCTGACTTGCAGTGGCACAGTAGATAAAGCAGTGACCTGGACACTGAAGTCACCAGTTTGTAACCCCAGGCTTGCCTTGTCAAGGCACATCCAAAAAGCAACTACTATAAGTTGATGCTTCCTGCTCCTGTCTGCCTCCACCTTCTCTCTCTCTCTCTCTCTCCTCTCTCTAAAATCAATAAAAAGTTTATTAAATTTTTTATTAATTTTAGAGAGATAAGAGGGAAGATAGTGAGTGAGAAACATTGATTTGCTGTTCCATTCATTTATGCATTTAGTGGTTGATTTTTTTTTAATTTTTTTTTTAGCTAGAAAGGCAGACAGGAAGGGAAAGGGATGAGAAGTATCAACTTATAGCAGCAGCACCTTGGTTATTCATTGATTGCTTTCACATAGGTGCCTAGACCAGGGGAATCTAGCTCAGTCAGTGACCTCTTGCTCAAACCAGCAACCTTGGGCTCATGCCAGCCACCTTGTGCTTCAAGCCAGTGACTATGGGGTCACATCTATGATTTCACACTCAAGCCAGCGTCTCTGCACTCAAGCCTGTGAACCCCCTCAAGCCTGCATCCTTGGGGTTTGGAACCTGAGTCTTCATCATCCCAGGTTGATGCTCTATCCTCTGTGCTACCACCTGGACAGGCTTCAATGGTTGATTCTTATATGGGCCCTGACTGGACATCAAACGCACAACTTAGGTATATGGGGACGACTCTCTAATGAATTATGCATCTTGGCCAGGGCTCCTTTCTGTCTTCTTGTTTCACAGTAGCCTTTTCTAGTCTAATGGTACAGTGATCACCTTGCCTCCTTTTCTTCTTATCCTTTCACCTTTACACATTTAACTGTCCTTGCTCTTCCTTAATTATCAGAGTCTGGTCAGCATCAAACAGTCTTGGGAACAGAGCCTCAGGTCTGTGGACCACAGAAACCATTTGGTTCAAGTTAGATATCACATCTGTACTTCAGCTGTGTTTCAGTGCTAGACCCATGAAAGTGGAAGGACCTTGCTGACCACATCCTCATAAAACCAGACATACTGAAGAGATGGCTGACACAGGGCCTAATACAATGGTCCCTGCCCTGGCCCACAACCCCAGCTGCCTTAATTGTCGGGAGCCAATCAATGACTGCTGGCTGACAAGGTCACAGCAGAAGAAAATGAAAAACTGCTAATTGACAAAGTCACCGCAGTGAAGATCAATGGCTGCGGGTTGACAAAGTCACCGCAAAGGAAAGGCACAACGATACTTCCCCCTTTGACTTATTGAATTAATCTGGCCTTATATCCCCCCTTTTCAGGGTGTGTGGTATTATTTATGGCACAGGGATAATAGTACCGCACTTTCCCTGTAGATTCGTAATAATTTCTTTGGAAATAAGACAGAGGGTGTGAGTTCCACAGAAAAGCCTGTAAGCCCCTTGAACTGGGCTCATAAACATAAGAGGCTGGCTATAATATCCCTCGTAAAGGGTTAAGTTTGTAGGAAAATTTCTACTTATTAATCATGTTAGAAAGAATAAAGTTAGAACTTAACTAGTGTATCAATATAGTAAATAAATAAAATTTGACTAAATAAAATCTGAGGTAAGGTGTAGTTGAATAACCCACTACATGACTTTGGATGGGAACACAGCCAACAAAAAAGAATGTTTTGTTCAGAAACTTGTTTTGTGACTGAAGGAAGTTTCTGGACTTTTCTCAGTAAAACATTCTCATGACATTTTTGTATTTTCCAAAAATAAGGAGAGGAATGTGGTGGGATCCATAGCAGCCATAAGTAATTAATGCCTTCTGATATTATTTTGTTACTAAGCTATCTTGCAGGTGCACTGTATGTATCTTTAAGCAAAAGTTACTCTTGATGTTATGCCAATTTCTTAATAAGCAAGTCTTTTGAAGTCTTGTGAGAAAAATTAGGATGCAGCATGAACTCAAAGCCATTTGCCTGAGCAAGCGGTGGTCCTTTGCTAGTCCTTGATGATTTCGTCTGCTAATCTCTCTCTGCGCCCTTGACTCATAACAACAGTAAAGTAGAATTATTAATTAGTACTAATCTTTTAGAAGTTTGTACTGATATTGTTATTGCTATTCAAGTTATTGTATATCTGTACTTTGAATGACTTACCACCTGATTTGTAGCTTATAGATATAAATTAACTGTTATCTGGAAATATGTAACCATAGTGAAACAAAATACCATGTGATTGTAACTTAGTGTGTGTGCATAAAAAGAAAGCTATACCAGCATTTGGCAGAGATGCCTGGCAGTAAATGCTAATGAGAGAATAAAGAGAAAATAAAGAATTCGGCTCTCTCACTGGACTTGCTCCGACGCTGTCTCTTCCTGTGGGACCCCTGGATTCCCCCCGGGGCTGGACCCTGGCACTTAATCATGATTAATCCTTTCCTGTCTGCAATGAGGCCAAGGCTGCCAGACAGCACTGTCCTGGAGCACTGCTCACCCGCCAGACCTTCCTCCTCCTTTTGTGATGACAAGTGCTCTGAATGAGTTATTTCTTATGTGGTTTTATACTTCTATACCGTTCCTGCTCATTAACACATCTATAAATATGTGTAATTATTTACACATGGAAGCAGTGTATCAAATCGCCCCTTACTGCACATTGCACTGTTTGCATCTCACTTGTTTGCTAAATGCAAGCTCTGTCCCCAGTTAGCTATTTAGAGGCTGGGTACCTGACTCCAGGTGAGTTTCAAATGGGCAGAGCATGCCTGCGACCCCTCGCCTCGCTGCCTTCATGTCCATTCTTCATGTGAGTCCTCAGTGTCCTCCGCCGGGGGCCTGGTGGCCTGTTGGCAGTGAACCATGAAAGCGGGGCTCGGGGCTCTGAGGCCTGGGGAGAAATAAGATTGTGGTCCCCAACACGAAGCTCTTGAAAAAGTAGCTTCAACACTCGCTGCCCCCTGTGCCGCCCCATGGTCCCTGCCCGGTTCCCACACCTCCATCCCCGCCCCATCACCTTTGCGCAGCAGCGTGTCCTGGTTCCTCTCCACTTCAGGGCAGCGCGCCTTCTCCCCGTCACCCATGGCGGCCACCCCTCCCAAGAGAAGTAGGCATGGATGTCCCTGAAAACGTCTGGTGCCTGAGGAAAGACGCGGCCTCGTCACCTCTCACCAGCTGGCAATCCGCCCCTCACCCTGATGGGTCCGAGCTGCTCCCAGTCCAACCCCCCTCCCCGCCCCCCTCACCTGCGGCGCTGCCTCCGCTGCCCTGCAAGCTCACGTCCACATCTCTTCCTGCCACCCGTCATGCCCAGCCCCTATATGCCTGTGCGGGAGACAGTGCTGAGGCTGACTGCTTGGCCTTCTGAGCGCATTTTTGCACATGCGTGGGTGCTCATGGTGGGGTATTCCTGAGAGGGGACACAAGGGACCAGCCCCAGGGATGCAAAGACAGGCCAGGGCGGGGACTCCAGCCAAGCCTGAGGCCCCCTTGCTCAAAACAGCGACTTGTACTTTAATCCACCCGCCTTTGGGCTCAACTAGTGACCATGGGGTCTTGTCTATGATCCTGCGCTCAAGCCTGTGAGTCCGCACTGAAGCCGGATGAGCTTATTACATTTTCTCATTGTTCAAGCGCTCTCTTGAGATCCTTTATTCTACTCTCAAGTTTATTGAACGTTGTGATGACTGTTTGCCTTGAATTCTTTATCTGTCCAGTTACCCATGTTCATTTTATTAGAATATTTCTCTGGAGTTTTTTCTTGTTCCTTCATTTGGGGTATATTCTTCTGTTTCCCCATTTTCTTTGTTGGTTTTTGTTCCTTTGAATTGAATGGAATTATTCATCTCGCCCAGTCTTAAACATGTTGTCTTTGTTACATTGTGTGTTGAATAGTTTCAGCCTGAGGGTTGTCGGCTTGTCATTGGGGGGAGGTGCATGAAGTGCCTGTCCTGTCACCTGGCCTGAAGGAGTGGGTTCTGAATGGGCTGCCTGGGGTGTGTGAGCCTCCCTGCCCTTTCAATCTGGGCAAGGCTGCCTGGTGTAAAAGGGGCTGCGTGGTGTGTGCTTTGTTTGAGTGTCCTGTTTTAATTATCTGTTGTCAGAGCACGTTCTGCGCTGGGTTACCTGATTACTTTCTTGTATCTCACCCCCCATTACATCCACCCTTTGTCCTGGTGGGGTAGCCTGGGTGTACACACAGCCTTACCTCACATTTTTCACCTTCTCGGGACTTGGCAGCCCTGTGCACAGCACAGCATTGACCCCCTCCCTCCACACTGGGCCACAAGGTTTTGCTTGCTTTGTGCTTTCTTTGCCCATCCAGTACAAGCAGCATTGCCCCTCAATCTCTGCACTTTCTCTGATCAGGGAGTCCAGTGTGCAGACCATTAGTCCATTTGATGGCTCCCCATTTTCCAGGAGGGGTAATGCCAGTAGTGACCCACTTTCTCTGGGTCAAATAGTCCTGCAGCTAGTACTGGAATGTTTTCCTAGCTCTGCACTCTCTCTAGGTGGGGGAGCCTCACATGTACAGGCAGCTCAGTGGGTGACGTGTCACCCTGCCATACCTACCTGCTGGGTCAATATCTGGGAAGAGAAGCTCCCTTTATACAAGCTACGCTGCCCTCATAATTATGTTGTATTTATCTCCACGTGTTATATAGTAGCACACCCCAGATTCTGAAAGGCACTGTACCTCACTTCATTGAGTTCACATAGAAACACCCGGTCCATATAAATTTTGAAGAGTTTTGTTAAAGGCGGAAATTTATTAAATATGCCGGCTTCATATGGCTGACACAGAGCAGCAGACCCAAATCGTGCAGTCCCCAAAAATAGTTCAGGGGCTGCTTATATACCCATGATCACACAGGGATGGAGGAGAGCCTGACATCATGAAACAAGCAGACAATATTTGTTTAGGGGTTGTTGGGCAGATAAAATATATTATGCTCACTTTGTTAAAGTGGCACTGCCCACGTGGAGGTTGTTGCCCAGGTGATATTAATGTGTGTCTCTGTGGGCAGGTAGAATCCTTGTAGCCTGGTGATTGGTTTTGGGATTAAGCCTTTCTTTCCCACCCATTTTGATGTGGGGCGGTACAATCCAATCATGCCTCAGGGAAGTGTCTTTGTATTAGAGACTTCCCTGTTTTGTATATTGGATTAAAGGTTTGGATTTCTACGCTATAAAATGGGGGCAGAACGAGAGCTTGCACTCTTGGTTCTTGGGATGATTTAGCATGAGAGAGCAGAGGGGAGCAGAACAGAGAGCAGAAAGAGGCCATGTGGCCAAGAGATGCAGCCAAGATGGTGGAGTGCTGAGTGAGATGCCAGTTTGTGCAGTTTATGCAGGGATAAGGAAGGAGATGGGGAACTGAGGAGAATAAGGCTGGTGAGCTAGAAACCTTTGATTCTAGGAAACTCGGATAAGTCAGTGGCTTTGTGAGCACTGAATGTGAGTGGGTTTTGGAGCCCAGTGTGTGTTTTTACTTGCCCACTGGGTGCAAGCTAGAATTAAAGAAAATGGCCTATCAGTTTGTGCTTCCGTTGTTTCTTTACTGACTGTCCAAATCCAATGCGAACCTGCATGAGCTGGGCTGCTCTGATGGTGGCCCTGGCCTTGGCTCCTGGCTTTACAGGGGTAATACAGAACATTAAGACTTTCAAGGTAATACAATCAATGATATTTACAACCTTTTAGGGTTCATCTTGCCTCACTAGCCTAGGGGTATTTTATTCTCAAGATTCCAGAAAGGGGGAGAAACTACAGTCAAGGCAAGGTGGTATGTAAATTCTGCCTCCTATTGAAAAAGAAGAAGTTTCTCGGTAAACCTTTATTTTAGATTTAAAACTAGGCTGCTAGCTGTTTCTCAGCTATCAGTCACCGGCTGGCTAATAAAGGCTCTTTAAATTAAAAACAACAACAACAACAACAACTAAATGTCCCATTGTTCTTGCCAGCAAGAAACCTTTACATTCTTCTCCCTCCCCTCCCCACAGGAAGGAAGGGACAGGAAAGCCTGATAAGAAAGCCTGATCTTTTTTTCCAGAACATCACTATTAATTTTTAGCTTTTTGGTACCTTACAATGCAGAAGGGGTGGCTGGGGATGTGCTGCAGTGTCCAGTGGTTGGCCATTGTTGGGCAGATAAAATATATTATGTTCACTTTGTTAAAGATGGTGCTGCCCACATAGAAGCCATAGCCCAGGTGATGTTAATTTGTGTTGGGGGTGGGCTGTGGGCAGGCAGGGTCCTTGTAGCCTGGGGCTTTGTTTTGGGATTAAGCCTTTCGCAACCTTTTTGATGTGGGGTGGTATAATCCCATCATGCCTCAAAAAGGTGACTTTGTGTTAGAGACTTTCCTATTTTGTATATTGGATTAAAGGTTTTGATTTCTGCACTATAAAATGGGGACAGAATGGGAGCTTGCGCTCTTGGTTCCTGAGATTATCATTAAAGGAGAGAGCAGAGAGGAGAGGGGAGAAAGGACACATGGAGGAGGCCAGGAGAAGCAGCCAAGATGGTGGAGTGTTGAGTGAGAAGCCAGTTTGTGCAGAGTTTGTGCAGGGAGAAGGAAGGAGATGGGGAACAGAGGTGAATAAAATCCAGTGAGCTAGAAATCTTTGATTCTAGGAAACTTGGATAAGTCAGTAGCTTTGTGAGCACTCAATGTGGGTGGGTTTTGGAGCCCAGTGTGTGTTTTTACTTGCCCGCCGGGTGCAAGGTAGAATTAAAGATGATGGCTCACTAGTTTTGGGCTCCATTGTTTCTTTACCGACTGTCCGAATCCAATGCAAACCTGCATGGGCCAGGCTGCTGTGATGATGGTTGCAGCTACTGGCTTTACAGCCATAAAGCCTGGATGTAGCTTCAGTATTCTATCCACATGTCCAGGAGCTGTAAACAGTGGTGTTCACTGGTCTCTTTGGTCCTGAGCTGATCTTTTACCTCCTGCAGAGCTCTCATGGTTCCTCAGCCTTTTCTATGCTTGCGCTCTCTCTCTCTCTCTCTCTCTCTCTCTCTCTCTCGCTTGTGCAGAAGCTGTTTAATTGTTTCTCACTTGTCTTTCAGGAGTAATTGTTCTAAATAAAGGGGTACATTGGATGAGTTTTGGGGAGGGTGCAAGCTCAGCGTCCACATGTACCACCATCTTGAACCCAATGGAGAGTTCTTAAATAAAGTCTGATATTGGCTGCAGCAACAGGCTTCTGCTCTGATATGCTCTTATTCCTCATATTCAAATGTCTATACAATTTTTGAGACATTGGTTTTTCCTCTGACTTCAATTCTTTGTTGGATCCAGGAGGAGTATACTTTCACCTTGTTTAGTCTTTTTCTCCTGTAAGGATGGGCATGATAACTGCCAAGCTTCTTACTTGTAGGACCAGAAACCAGAAGTCTTGCATTAGTCACTTTTTATCTCTTGGCTTGTGTTCCCTATTTGTAAAGTAAAGGGATCAGATTACTCCATGGTGCCTAAATTCTCCTCTAGCTCCAGCATTCTGTTCATTCCATAACCTCTGACTTGGGTGAATGACAGTGCCAATCTGTGACATTTGCTACCATTCTACAGGTAGACCTGTAGGTGGACAAAGAGAGGCACATTTTTTTGAGTCCTCCCTTGATTACGTTTATCAAATTCAGGAAGTTCAGGTGTCCAAGAAATTCAACAGTTTGAAGCCAGTAAGTTTCATGTATTCTTTAATGCTCTAAAACTATTTTCCGAATAGTTTCAAAAACTATTCAGAAGTTCAGAAGCGGAGGACTTTTATCATAAACTTAGGATCTTGAAAAATGTGAATGTGTATAATTATGATGAATCTCTCTCTTTCCTTCCCCATTTTTTCTCTCTAGCTATGATTTGTTTTTCTTTTTATTTCTTCCTCTCTTCCTCTTCCCCTCCCTGGATTTCTCTATCAC
This sequence comes from Saccopteryx bilineata, assembly GCF_036850765.1. Lineage (NCBI taxonomy): Eukaryota > Metazoa > Chordata > Mammalia > Chiroptera > Emballonuridae > Saccopteryx > Saccopteryx bilineata. The sequence continues at coordinate 74,149 of NW_027095493.1, read as the reverse complement.
TATTCTTTTCATCTTGTTTTCCTTCATTCCTTCCTGCCATGCTTTCATAAATCCTTTGAAAGTGCCCATCATATACCAGGCACTGTGCTAGGAACTCATGTCCCTGCACTCAATGACTTCCCGTTCTACTATTTTTACTGCTGTTTTTTAACTTTTTAAATTTAAATCTACTTAATTTATTGTAAAATATGATATGCTTTGATTTGACAAGTATATTGAATTTTAACAGCTCTTTTATTATAAAAAATGTACTTATTGAAGAAATGCTAGAAAAAATTATAAGAAAAACAAAACAACAAATTTTCCATACAGAAATATTTACTGTTAATATTATGACATTTTCTTCCCATATTCTCTGTGTACCTATTATATTTCTCTATCTATATGTACCCAGGTAGATTGGGTGTGTGTACATCTATGTGCATAGATATGCATTGCACATGAGCATATCTCTCTGTGTCCATATGTGTCTGTTATTTGTATATATCTGTATATGTATACAAAGGAGTATTTATTCACTCATTTAATAAACACTTATTGTACTTCTGTTATGTGCCGGGCACTGTGCTCAACACTGGTTGTCTAAAGTGAATGAGACAGACTCACTTTCTGTCTTTATAAATACTACAGTGTCATAGGGTAGACAGAGGGAAATAAAAATATACATAAATAAAATAATTATAAGTTGTGACAAGCACTGGATTTGGCAGTGCAATGCCTTTGGTCCCAGTTTTGATTGATCATGGCGAGGTCCAATATCTCAGCTTCTTGGAAGGCAGAGCTGAGGCCTAAGTCTTGGTCCTTCAGCAATGCGTGTTCTCAGCTATAAAACTGAGAAAATTTACATGTGAGGAAACAAAGACCCTGGGAGGTGATCTGTGACCAAAGGAACCCAGCTTGTAAGTGGTGACCCAGGTTCAGGTAAATTCTGGATGCCCAGAGCTTAGGTAGTTTCTCAGTCTGGACTGCAGCCATGGCACAAGAAAAAGTGCATGTTAGGAAAGGGGACACTTTGTGCTAAACAATTAGAGATAGTGTTTATGCCCCTAACTCTCAAGAGCAAAGGAAAGACTTCTGGTCTTGTCACCACAGCAGACAGATTCTTATTTTATTTTTTAATTACCTCAGGTTTTCTCTAGTATATGTTTCCCCTAAAAGACAATGGCTTGCTCTCACCAGAGAGCTCAGTAGGTTAGAGCATCACACCCATACACTAATGTCATAGGTTTGGTCCTGGGTCAGGGCACATACAGGAACAGATTGATGTTTCTGACTATCTGTCTCCCTCCCTTCCTCTAACATTAATAATTAAAATTAAAAAAAAAAATGATGATGGCTTTTTGTTGTTGTTGCAGCTTAAATTGTACAGAGGAATAAATTATTTTTTTAAAGTCTCACCCCAAGGAAAAAAACTGATAAGGTTGTAAAGTACCATATTTCCCCATGTATAAGATGCCTATGTATAAGACGCACCTTAATTTGGGGGCCCAAAATTTGAAAAAAAGTTAACAAACGTGAATAAGCAGGAAATGCAAGAGTAAAAACTACAACCAATGTATAAGACGCACCCAGTTTTTTGGACCCGAAATTTTTCAAAAACTGACGAGTCTTATACATGGGGAAGTACGGTATACAGTGTCCAGATGTCTCTGGGAACATTTCTTTCTTTTACTTTCTCTGGATTTAATTTACTATCCTGGTTCTTAGTATGGGTGGAAAGGTGTGTACTTTAAGGTTTTTCCCTCTAAAATGTATTCGTCACTATATTATGCCATAGGTTTCCTTTTTTATTTTTTTTTGTACTTTTCTGAAGCTGGAAACAGGGAAAGACAGTCAGACAGACTCCCGCATGCGCCCTACTGTGATCCACCCCGCATGCCCACCAGGGGGTGACGCTCTGCCCATCAGGGAGCAATGCTTTGCCCCTCTGAGGCGTCGCTCTGCTGTGACCAGAGCCACTCTAGTGCCTGGAGCAGAGGCCAAGGAGCCATCCCCAGTGCCTGGGCCATCTTTGCTCCAGTGGAGCCTCGCTGCGGGAGGGGAAGAGAGAGACAGTGAGGAAGGAGAGGGGGAGGGGTGGAGAGGCAGATGGGCGCCTCTCCTGTGTGCCCTGGCCGGGAATCGAACCCAGGACCTCCGCACGCCAGGCTGACGCTCTACCACTGAGCAAACCGGCCAGGGCCAACCCATAGGTTTTCTTATGTAGTATTTATTTCCATTAATTTTAAAGTATTTTGTAACTTGAATTGTGATTTTTGAGGGAGGTTATTTAGGAGTGAATTTCTTTAAAATGTAAGGGTTTTCTAGTTAGTTTCTGTTACTGATTTCTAGATTAAGTGTAATGACAACAAGAAACATGCTTTATATCATTTCAAAGGTTTGAAGTTTGTTAAAACTTACTTCAAAGAACATACAGGACTATCTGTGGTAAATGTGTTCCAAGTACGCTTCTCTGCTGCCACCTCGTGTGCATCTTGAGAATCACAGCTAGGTAAGAGTTAGCAGAAAGTTGTGTCCTCTGCTGCTGTCTGGTGTACAATCTGAAATGAAAAGCTGAGTGCATGTAACCAAAACTGTCAACTTACTTCTGCACCACCGATGTGTCTGTTTCCATTTTTTCACTTTGAATTATTTTGCACACTTCTGTTTTAGGCATGGCCTGAGATGGAAACTATGAGAGGCCAGAGGCAGACGGCACGGGGCAGGGCGGGCGGCTCAGGGCAGGGATGGCGCGGTACAGTGATGGCCGGGGGCGGGGACTATGGGGGGGCAGCGAGGCGCGTGGAGGGCCTGAGGGGCAGACACCTTGAAGCTGCGTGCACAGCGTAGTTTGGCTCCCCGCAGGAAGCAAGGCGTGGGGCATGGCTGCGAGGGGCAGGGATGGCATGGGGCGGGGCGCGGGGTGGGACTTGCAGATCTATCATCAGGGCAGGGCACAGGATAACCACGCCCACTTTTCTCCACCCTCGTTCTTCCCTTGGAAAGTGCTCTTTTCTTTGTTTCTGTGAGCTTTGTCATTTGAAGAACGATCCTCTCAAAGTGGCTTTTTCACAGCATAATTCTTCCGTTATTCAAATTGTTGAAAGTATCAAGACTTTGTTCCTTTTTATTTCTGAGTAGAGTTCCAGAGCGTGGGTGGACCACTGCTGAACCCCTCACCAAATGAAAAATATCCGAGTTGCTTCTAGTGTTTGTCTGAGAAAAATAAAGGTGCTGTAACAGTTGTGTTTTGTTGTGTCCAAGTGTTAGTGCGGCTATAATGTTGCTATGGGGGGAATGCGTAAGCGTGCAATGCGTTAATCCCTGGGTGTGTGGTGGGTGCGTGTCTAGTTGTGTAATAGCTCCTGTGTAATAGCTCTCTACCTCTTTCATTGGATACATTGTCTCCTAGTCTGCAGCTGGTCTTTCCTCCTCTCACCAGGGTGTTCTCAGGAGAAGTTTTCAGTTTTGATGTGGTCCAGTTTCTTACCTTTCCTTGGATGGTTTGTGCTTTTGGTGTTAAGTCTGAGAACTCTTTGCTGAGCTCTGAGCCCCAAACAGCATCTCCTAGGTTTGTTCTAAATGATTTATAGTTTTACATTTTACAGTTATGTCCATGATCCATTTTGAGTTGATTTTGTATTATGTGTTAGGTTTGCATCAGGCTCAATTTTAGCCTGTGGATGTCCATCTGCTTCATACCATTTGTTGAAAATACAATTGTCCATTTTTTTCCTTTTCTTTTTTATTTATTTATTTTAGTGAGAGAGACAGACAGAGGGACAGACAGAAAGGAAGGAAGAGAAATTAGAAGCATCAATTCTTTGTTGCAGCACCTTAGCTGTTCATTGATTGCTTTCTCACATGTGCCTTGACAGGGGGAGGGAACTCCAGCAGAGCCAGTGAGCCCTTGCTCAAGCCAGTGACATTGGGCTCAATCTGGTAATTCCACAATCAAGCTGGCGACCTCGGGGTTTTGAAGTTGGGTCCTCTGTGTCCCAAAGCAATGCTTTATCCACTGCACCACCGCCTGGTCAGTCAAGGCCATTGTCCACTAAAATGCTTTTGAAACTTTGTGAAAAATACATTCAACATATTTGTGTGTCTGTTTCTGGGTTTTCTGTTCTGTTCTGTTGAGCAAGCGTGTCTCTCCTCCACCAGCACCATCTTCTCTGAATGGCTGTCACCATTTGGTAAGGCTCGGCATCAGGTACAGCCAATCCCTCACCACATTCTTCTTTTTTGAGATGACTTAGGTGTCTGACTGCTACGCCTTTCTAGCTAAATGTTAGAATAAGTTGTTGACTTTGGGATTTTGATAGAAATGACATGAAGCCTATACATCTCTTTGGGGAAAATTGACATCATCAGTGTGTTACGCCTGACCGTCCAGGATCCTATTTTAATTTGTTCTCGAGAACTCATCACGACTCATTCAAGCAGCTTCGTGAGAGCCGCTCCTCAGTTTCCTCCCGACCTTCCCCGCCACTGACCCCTCTCAGGGCTGATGTCCATCGATTATCTTCCCTCCGTCCAGCAAACATTTTCTTGTGTCTTGATTCTACTTGTATTCACTGATTTGGAGAGTCGCCTTGCTTGGTTTCCTGTACAGCTTCTGGCCTACTTCTGTGAGCTGTGGTTCAGTGACAAGTTTATGTTCTGAGCCATCATGTTCATCCCTGCTCAGATTGTCTGGTTCCCATCTGCGTCTCTCCTGCTGCTGCCCAGGGTTGGTGGCCTCGAGGGGGCACGGTCCTGTGCCATCTGGTGCTGCTCGGTGGGTCTTGGGGTTTTCTGGACCTGAAAGACAGCGTGTTTCCCTGCTCGGTAGGTCCTGGGGGTTTCCGGACCTGCAGGACAGCGTGTTTCCCTGCTCGGTGGGTCCTGGGGGTTTCGGGACCTGCAGGAGAGTGTATTTCCCTGCTCGGTGGGTTCTGGGGGTTTCTGGACCTGCAGGACAGCGTGTTTCCCTGCTCAGTGGGTCCTGGGGGTTTCTGGACCTGCAGAACAGTGTGTTTCCCTGCTCTGTTCTTTGGCGCCCGCTGCAGGTGGGCTCCTCTCTTCATCTGTGCTGGTGCCTCTGCTAACCCTCTGCAGCTGCAGGGCTGAGTCAGGGTGAAGAGTTGGGGCCTGGTCCCCCTGTGCTTCTGTGGGCACCTCCTGTGTGGGGTGCCTAGAAATGCCACCTGTTTGGGGTAGTCAGGGGTGGGCTGTGGGCTGGGGTGTGGTCCCACCCACCCAGGTTTGGAGTTGTTGGAGAGCTGAGGAGATGAGAAAGGGGCGTGCTGATGCGGAAGGCAGGTCAGGTCACCATTGTCCCTGGATAAGGCCGTCCTTCCAAGTCCCTGGGGACTTTGTCCAGAGTGGGACAGCTCGGTGTTGTGTTCTGGTCAGTGCCCGTTGCAGGTTCCAGGTTGCAGGCTCTCAGGAGCCCTGTCTGGACAGGTGGGAGACAGAATGAAAACCCAGGGTCTTTCCTGCCATTTCATTTCTCAGGCGCTGTGGTCCCTTCCTCTCACTACCTCTGCTGGTCATCTGCTAGATGGTGTCCAGGGCACTTTGCAGCACTGAGAAACATGTGTGGGGAAGAGGGAGTTTACACCACCTGTCTTCCCCCACCTGCGCTTAGTCTCTGCCCAGGTCCCAAGCGCTAGTGTCCCACCTCCCCACGCCAGGCACACAGCTGAGCCCAGGGTCAAAGAGAGGAGCAAGGTATCCTGACCGTGCGGGGCGGACACTGCTGAGAGACATACACAGAGTCTGAGCTTTGGGGATGAGGAACTAAGCCATCTTTTCTAACTACCTTGTTACCTTTTGAGTTAAATCTTTTTAGGGAGGTTGGTTTCTCTTGCTTGTAGGCAAAGCACCTCAGTGGTGATACTGGTCCATGTCCCACTGCTGGGGAAGAAGTGGGTTGGTCTGTGGGTTGTAAGTCTCATGGCATTGGGACCTGTCCCCCAGCTGTTGCTACATCCTCAGAAGGTCAGCGGAGTGGGTGTGACATCAGCCACCTGTGCTGGGAGGGGGGTTAGCATGATGCTACATCCTCAGAAGGTCAGCAGAGTGCGTGTGGTGTCATCCACCTGTGCTGGGAGGGGGGTCAGCACAATGCTATATCCTCAGAAGGTCAGTGGAGTGGGTGTGGTGTCAGCCAAATGTGCTGCGAGGGGGTGAGCACGATGCTACATCCTCAAAGGTCAGCAGAGTGGGTGTGGCATCATCCACCTGTGCTGGGAGGGGGGTCAGCACAATGCTACATCCTCAGAAGGTTAGTGGAGTGCGTGTGGTGTCATCCACCTGTGCTGGGAGGGGGGTCAGCACAATGCTATATCCTCAGAAGGTCAGTGGAGTGGGTGTGGTGTCAGCCAACTGTGCTGCGAGGGGGTGAGCACGATGCTACATCCTCAAAGGTCAGCAGAGTGGGTGTGGCATCATCCACCTGTGCTGGGAGGGGGGTCAGCACAATGCTACATCCTCAGAAGGTTAGTGGAGTGGGTGTGGTATCATCCACCTGTGCTGGGAGGGGGGTCAGCACGATGCTACATCCTCAGAATGTCTGCGGAGTGGGTGTGGTATCATCCACCTGTGCTGGGAGGGGTCAGCACGATGCAGTTTGTCTTCCCCGTAGGTCTCACCCCTGGTGTCTCTGAGCCTGAACTTGGAGCCAGAAGCCCCACATGGCCACGTTTCAATGACCAGAAACAGGGATTCTGGTGTGTTTTCCGCTTTACTGTGTATCGCAGCTGAGGGAGCTGCAGATAAGCCTGAACCTTCTGTTATGACAGCGCCACAGCCCCCGGGCACCCGTGCTGAGATGCCGATAGAAGCTGGTGAATCTGAGAAGCCTGCTGGCACACATGAAGCTCTCTGGCTCTTAGATCACTGGACCCAGAACACAGAAGGTTATAGAACTCGATATGACTGCTCAGGACCCCAGACGTGTATGTCACAGCTCTGTGGGAAATCACAACGAAGGAAGATGAGAGAGACGGACACCATTTTCTCCTGCACATGTGACCCCCCTGAAAGAGGCTGTGCCTGCCAGTCGGGCCCACGGCTACGGAATGTTTGCCGCGTCGTGGGGCCCAACACAGAGAGGCACTGGGTGTGTCTTCTATTATCTTTTTAAACTTTCACAGTAATGAAGGTGATATTGATATGAGTGCTAATAACCATAACCAACATTTATTTATACATTCGTGCAGCAAATATTTATATAAACTGAGGTCTTAATAACAACCTCAGAAGCAAGCGCTATGATGATTTCCACTTTACAGATGAGTAAACTGAGGCACAGAGCATTCATATAACTTGAACTCCATCTCCTGGCTAGCGAGGACTAGAGAGAAGTGCTCTCCTGGTACTCTGTGACTGCACACAGCCGTCCTCGGGAAGGAGAGGAGGACAGGCGACAGGGACGCACCCACCGCGTCCTCAGAAAGGAGAGGAGGACAGGCGACAGGGACGCGCCCACCGCGTCCTCGGGAAGGAGAGGAAGACAGGCGACAGGGACACACCCACTGCGCTCACGTTTTCAGGAAGGAGAGGAGGACAGGCGACAGGGACGTGCCCACCACGCTCACGTCCTCAGGAAGGAGAGGAGGACAGGCGACAGGGATGCGCCCACCGTGCTCACGTCCTCTGAAGGAGAGGAGGACAGGCGACAGGGACACGCCCACCGCGTCACGTCCTCAGGAAGAAGAGGAAGACAGGCGACAGGGACGCGCCCACCGCGCTCACGTCCTTTGGAAGGAGAGGAGGACAGGCGACAGGGACGCACCCACCGCGCTCACGGTGTCTCCCCAGCTGTTTCCCAGGCGGCTGTGATGTGTAAATAAGTCAAGTCCCAGAGGAGTCTATATTGTGGTTTGGCTCAACAGATCTTCCAAGTCGGGACTCCAGTAGGTCTCGGAGGAGCGGAGCCCCCCACCAGGTAAGTTCTGAATGCAGCCACCCTCAAAACCTGCAGGAAGCCCTGCTTTGAAAACCACGGGTCCATCTCTCACTAAATCCAATGTGCTAAGGTCTCCTGACTGGCGCTCCCAGGGGCTGCCTCAGCTGAAAGCCAGTTACGGCTCAGAGCCACGGGAGACCAGGAAGTCCGGTTCAGGTTCAGTCCCTGCAGGACCCCTGCCATGCTCCTCCCATGGCTGATGAGGGGGGGATGCAGGCACAGCGGCACAGCCATCTATCTGCCTGTGCTGTGGCACCTCCCATTAACACAAACAGCCCTCACCTGCCTTCTTTGCTGTCTCTACAACCTGAAACCCACCCTTCTCCTCCCCTTCCTGCAGTCAGGTAGGAGAGCCACTCCTAGCGGCCTTCGGTGGCTCTGACCCCCCCTCCCCAGGGCTACTGGTCTACCATTTCCCTCCTAACTTTTCCATTTTCTGCTTTAATGAGCTTCGCTCTCTTTTGGCTGGCTTCTTCCCAACGCTGCCCATAATTGAGATGCAAATAGTAAAATAGACATAAACAGCCATCTACCAAGTCACCACTTACGAATGCAGCTCAATTAATTTGTTTGGTCAGATGTAGAGGGCAGTAAAAAGTGATTGACTACAAGCAATAAAAAGAGTAAAAGTAAATTGTTTGTGTCCATTAAAACCTGCTGAGGCTGTCAGTTGAAAATTGGGGGCCTCAATGGGAAAATTAAAACTATTCATTCCCCCCCCATATGTATGTGAATATCAGTTGTAGTTTGTTTTGTTGTTACTGGCTGGAAGTGCTTGAAGTCAGAATAAAGGTAGGTCTTCAATAAGCTCTCTTGGTGGACTTAATAGAGATATGGAAAGACAAATAAGATTAGAAATGGCTGAGATGTTTTTGGAGAGATTTACTGTCTGATCGGCACTGTGCTGCATGCTAATACTTTGCAATATATTGCATTTGGGGCTGTAAATGGAAAATCTATTGAAGAATTTATGATATTCAGAGGTTAACATTTTAGGGCTTTGCCTTAATTTATGTGAGTGTGGAATATTATTTTATTAATGTCATTTTATTTTTTTATGTGCCACACTAAATCTTGTATTCCAGAATTTTCTGGGCAATCTTAAACTTTGGCATTTTAGATACTCCCATGATCTTAGAAAGACCTCCTCCCTTGGGCACAAAAGCTGTGTGGAGGTTTGTGTACACACCATGCCCCCACGTGAGGACAGGGCACCTGCAGCTGTGGTTCTGGTGGAAGCTGCGGAACGGGCGTTCGCAGCTAAGAGCCCAAGCTAGGTCGTGTGTCAGGGCAGCCGTGTTCTTCAAATGTGGTGCGGGCCATGCTCACGGGCACCATCCTCAAAGCGGGAGCTGATGCCGGCTCAGGTTTAGGAAGAAGAAGGCTCTGCTTCTCCACGAACCAGGCTGGCTGGGGGTGTGTCTGGCAAAGGAGGTGGGGCTTGCATACTTTTCCAGCCCTATTTGTTCACTTGTTAATTGAAAAGTTAGAAACCTGTGACTACCTGAAAAATGAATATATAAACCTCAGGTCATGAGGGGAGCCAATACACTGGGCATCATGGAAGCCATTGTGGGCTGCTTGTGTTTCTGTAGGTGAAATAACACTAGAAAAAACTGCATGCAAACATTTCTAGAACAGCAACAAGCTCTCTCCAAGACTTGAAAGAATGCTTGGCTGGAGTTTTCTCCCAGGAAGCTCTGGGCTTAGCACCCAGGACAGACCCACCCAGTCTGACACCAGCCCCTCTTGGGAAGTGCTCACAGCACACGTGTCCCGGTCCTGTTCTCACTTGGATTTTTTTAAACTGCAGTTTTGATTAATGACAAACATTGTTGATAGGTTCTGAGGTGTGGGTGCTTCCCTGTTTTTAGTGAAGTCTGGACCAAGGTGAAAAACAAAACCTAATTAGTCCTTTTGAAGTCTCAAACCCATTCTTCCGAGCACCCCCTTTCCCAACCTGCCATGAAGTTTGTGTGCTCTTGGGTGTGTGGAAGTTTTCATGCTTTATCTGCTCAAAAGCAGCTTGCATGCTATGCATGTGGAAATACTTAAGGGGAAGTACATTCATGTCTTTGATTTCTACACTATAATATGGGGGCAGACCGGGAGCTTGTTCTCTTGGTTCCTGAGGTTAACATTAGAGAAGAGAGCAGATAGGAGAGCAGAAAAAAGCCATGTGGAGGAGGCCAAGAGAGACAGCCAAGATGGCAGAGTGTTGAGTGAGAAGCCAGTTAGTGCAGAGTTTGTGCAGGGAGAAGAAAGGAGATGGGGAACAGAGGTGAATAAGTCTGGTGAGCTAGAAGCCTTTGATTCTAGGAAACTCAGATAAGTCATTAGCTTTGTAAGCACTGAATGTGAGTGGGTTTTGGGAACCAGAGTGTGTTTTTACTTGCCCGCTGGGTGCAAGCTAGGATTAAAGATGATGGCCCATCAGTTCTTGGCTCTGTTGTTTCTTTACTGACTATCCTAATCCAATGCAAACCTGCATGGGCCAGGCAGCTGTGACAGTAGCCCTGGCTACTGGCTTTACACATCTAGACACAGAAATGCTCCTCACACTAGAAGCCACCCTTTCTCCACACTGACAAAAGATTCCTTTGAGATTTACACAATTCCTTCCAAAGGGTACCTCCAGGAACACAAAAGCTTTGCCACACACCTCACAGCAGCCCCCAGACATGCATGACATATACATGTCTAATACTAACTGGAAAGAACCACAGTAACATTGCACTAGGACATGGCCACACCACTATATATGATAAAACTCATGGAAATATCAAAGTCTATGTATGTCTATCAGTCCTGACTTTTCCCAAGAAACATTTAACACACCTCCGTGACATTTTGGGGTTATCATAAGGCTAACTTTAAGGGAGGAGACAGGAGTAAGGGATGATGATCACTGAATACAGTGCAAACAATGACACCTGAATGACAGCACCTTCTGGGTGAAGAACAGCTGGAATGGAGTCCTTCAGAATACAAAGGAGGCATCATCACACACTCTGGATCAGAAACAGTACCTCCCCCTACAACAAATACCCTGCGTGCTGAGACCTCAGAAACAAGATCTAGACTACCCTGAAAATGATAAGGACTCCTTTTCTGGGCTGATGACCCACCTGATAGACTGGATGATATTGGATACACACAGCCACTTGGGACACTATGTAACACAATGGCAAACCACAGGACATATTGGAAAATCACCACCTCTTTTTGAACCTAACATATGGCTCTGTGACAGCTTTTCCACTATACACCTTTCCATTGGACCATTTCTGTTGTAAACCTCATTGACTAAAGGGTTGCTCCTCCAAAGCTAAAACCTTAACCATGTGGCCCACCCTTTAAGATTGTCCCCATGGGCTACATCCTCTGGAAATAAGCTTGCCATGACTTATGAAACACCACACAACCAATTTCTACCTCTCTTTGCATTGCAAGAAGGACACCACATTTTAACTTAGGCATGAAAGGACTCACAATAGCAACTTTCATTCTCAAGTCACCTCACTTCTTCCTGTTTCATTTAGACACTCTAACCTTCTTAAATCTCCCACAGTCAATAGAATGCTCTTCACTTCACCCGACCTTACTCCACAATGAGAGATACTCCTGTCCATGTCAGCAGCAGGAAATGAAGAGACTCATTATCGAGAAAGCATGAAAACCTACTTCACAACACCAGGTTTACGTTTGCCAGTAAAAACGGGAACACCTAGTACAGCCTCCTCTGCACTTCCTCACAAATGCTGGCAGCTAAAGATGGGCACTCAAGACCAAGGAAAACGAACCCTCACTATGGAATCACAGAGACCCTCACCATGACTGTACCTCACCATGCACTGTGACCTGTACATTAGAAATCTACCCCATGTCTTCTTGAAAAATTTCTCCCTCAACTCTTCTCCTGTACAGTCCCTGTCCTTCTTTCCCCTAATTGACTCACCAAGCACAAACAGAAAGAACGATAGGAAGATACTCTCAATTTTTTTTCCTAGCAGCGTATATGGCTAACCCAACGCTCCTTAGACTGCCTACAACTTCTCCTTCCCTCCCTACCTCACCAAACTGGAATACAAAAACTGCATAAAAAGAATGGGCAAGAGATCTAACTCAGGAGACATGCTGTTCTATCCTGAAATGTCTGCCTCCAGGTCCCACCACATTCACCCTACAGGAATCACGTGGTTGGAAGCACACACTCTGGCTCAGGGTCCCCAAACTTCAGATAGCTCCACTCTTGGCCTACTTTATCTGAGTCATCCATTATCCATTCAACTCAAAATCCTATGTGAACAAGCAAACGACTGAACACTTCAGTAAATTTCTATTTTAACTCTTGAAATCTTCCACCTACATTCATCCATAACAACAAGCTCAAAATCGCAATGCAAAGGCAAAAACACTGAACTCTTCAAGCCTTATTGAGTCACACACATCTCTATGTACCCTCCCTGCTCTCAGCACCACCTTCTGATGGTTGACAGGGGCAATCGCCCACACACTTCTGTCCTACAGAATCCAGTCTCCACAAAGTAGGGAAAGCCCACAGTCAGACACTCAATGGGGGTGATTATAAGTGGAGAGTACAGGAATGATACAAACATGGAGCTTGGGGTGAGGGTGTATTTATTCAATACACACAATGGGCTCTGACAGCAACTGCAGGACTCAAACATAAATATTGAAAACACAGAAATTCCTGTGTCACCACACTCCACAAGCTTTGCAGCACCAAACACTATGATCAAAAAGAGGAGGGGAGGGTGACACCAGGTGAGGACACACTGACAAATACCAAAAAAAAAGGCCCACAAAGGGGGCACAAATCATGGCTTTATTGTCTTCTCACATACACCTTGCCTCACGACAGGCCCCCTAACGCACACACATGGCAACAGAGATGTCAAAAGTAAATACATTACTACTCTGTGCTGCCTAAACACAAATCTTGAGAAAGCATAAACTTGCCTACAGCCAACCACGGTCACTTGAACAAAGACCATCCTGAAAGAAATGAAGTACCACAGGCAGGTGCCAGCAATGCTCCGCTGTGCACAAAGAAACAGTCTCAACAGCAAATAGTCTCTCATTCATGGGATGCCGACCTTCAAAATGTGTCAACAGATGTGGGTAGTAATGACCCAGACATACAATTTCCTAACTGAATTAACTATCCTCCCCCTAACTGATACCTGTCATCTCTGATGGGAATGCAGTAGAACACACCTTAGAGAATCCACCTCGTGGTCCCCAGCAATCCTCACTGCTGTGCACTCCACTTCAACACCTGCTCTCTCCCAGCCCCTTACAATCTCCTCCTTCCTTCATCCTCCATTCACACGACCTGAAATAACCTACATGGAAGACAATCTCTCACTTTGGAGATATAAATCCCAAATGGCCTACCCTCACCTTGGCTCCCAGGATCCATTTTAGACCTTGGGTGCAGCCTTCCCAAGTTCTCCCTTCTATGTGACTTACTAGGACACTCACTGCCATTAACAGTGACCCAGGAATCATGTCGTCATCTCAGCATCAGACATGGAGGCACCACTGCACAGCGAATAGAGCTGCAAACCTACTAAGAGTCACTATGTGGATATGGCCACGGAGCCAAAAACTGAAGATCCTGTCTTGACACGCAAACTGGGGAAACTTTGTGTAAGAGTTAAAAAAGGGAAAACCCGCAGTGGACACCGAGACGCACAATGCCCTATCCCGAAAGACAGTATCTAAGTCACTATTTCATAATCCCACCAAACAACCAGCTGAGAACAGCCTCCCGGTGTTACCTCATTTCAACATTCTATGAGGCTCCACCCTAGGAGCCTGCCCCCTGACCCAGGACCTTAATAACTCTCCCCACAGCGACAGCCCACTGCTGCCTCCCAGGAACACTGACTGACTGCACAGGCGCTTCTCCTCTCCTCCCCCCCACAGGACCCGCACCCAGGCCAGCAGCGGGCACGGGCACCATGCTCCGGACTCCCCCTGACCCAATCTCTGGGCTCCCCCTGACCCCTTCTCTGAGCTCCCTTCCCTGCGACTCCCCCACTTGGCCACGGCGGCCCCCACAGACTCCCCGGGACCTCCCCCGACCTGTCCAAAACCTTCCTTGGCTCTTTCTCCCCACAGGGACGCCCTGGGCACCCCCCTGACTCCACCACGAAGTTTCCACGACGGGTCTATGACGCCAGCTGGAACCGCAGGCCCCACTCAGAGGGACCTGCAAAAAAGCATCCCCCGTAGGCTAATGACTGAGGACACCCCGAAAAAGCGCCATTCCCCCCAAACAAAAATGAACGACCTCCCTGAACACTCCATAGCTTCATAATGGAAAGTAAGAGCCCCTATTTATGTATAAGGTTTTTTCAGAGCCCAATACACTCTCATCCTCATTCCCACAGAGCTATTTACCTCAATTTAGACTAAGAACCGGTTCTAAGAACACCAACTGGCACCTCCTGGGACATGACAAATCTCTGTCTTCATATGCACTGTGTGCGCCCTCACAGACAGGGGGCCATGGAAAGCGTCCACCTGGTGGGCTCCAACCAAACACAGACCAGAGCTGACAGAAAACATCAAACCCAAAACAGAAAAATAATGGAAATTAAATGACGCGATGCTTCTCTCCCCTCACAACCTACTCATCCAAATCCAGGGCATGTTTGTTGTTGTTTTTTAAAATAAGCTGTCTTTGCCACTGAAGGATTCTCTATTTCTACATTCCAATTTCACTGAGGGCAGAAACTCTACTTCTTCTTCACAACGGCCATGAGACATGAAATACATTTTCTGTCACAGAAAGGCCCGAAAAAGCTGTTCTCAAAACACTTCTTTCTAACATACCAAGCAGCCAGTCCACACACAACAAGAAATCTGTAAAAAGGAACCCTCGGCTCTGTCTCCAATCACTATTCCCTCTCCTTCACCTGATTACTTTCCTAACATCACCCTCACCTCCCTTCACTCCACTCTCTCTCCTCCTATCACCCAAGAAAATAAGGCTCCAAGACAGAGGCCACCCATCAGGAACTACATCACCTCCACTTAGACCTCCTCACAGCCAACCGTGCACCCAGAAGAATACACTCCGGAACTCTACAGACTGGCATCAGGTCAGTGTGGACCCAATGGCCCCTTCACTTCAAGATGACTCTGACCCTCTCCCTTCTTTGATGCTGATGCAGCCCAGCTCCCTGTTCGAGTGACCTCAGCTGCCCCATGTGCTGCTCTGTCCTCATCTCTCCAGAGATAACCACACTCAGCACACAAGCCAATAACCACCTTCCTTGCATTCGGGAAACCTGGTGCCTTGCTAGGCCAATGCAGCCCTACCTCCTGACCCTGTCTGGACAAAGCTGTGGGTCACCTCACTCCTCCCCATTTACAATGCCATTGCCATTGCAGGGCTCCTCTTCAGAGGCTCAGCCTCTCGGCCTGGGCATTATGCCTCCCCATGTCCCAAGCCTTCCCTCAGTGTTCACTCCTACATGGAATGAACACTGTCTCTGAATCTCTGGGATCCACACTACTAAGTATCTCCCACATGAACTCCACCAGACTCAGACACACCACACACCCGGAGCAGACCTAAACGGACAGGAAACCTAAATGTTAACACTTCCTGACACCACATGAAGATACTATTTTTTTAAGGGAGGCGACCAGGTGACTCACTAGCCATGAATTCCAATGGAGGAGGCCACGTGACACTCCTGAGCGGGCCGCACCTGGAAGTACTCAGCTTGAGTCTGTTCGCCCTGCACTGGCACAGAATCCTCACTACCCTTGCAATGGGGACCAGTGAAGTACCTTTCAGTTCCTGACTGACCTCCCTTCTGAAGGGTGAGATCATGCACCTTTCTCATGCCACACCTTAAAAGAAGTCACACATGGCCATGTCACTGAAATCTAGGACCTAAGCCCTCCTCCACCCCTCTTTTTCCCAAAACACCTACAGAAAAAACAAAATACTGTTCATAAGTACATCTGATTCCGTCCCCCTCACGCTTATTGACCTACGCTGGGGAAATGGTGAAGTACAAGTGCTCTTTGGCCCCTCCACACACGTGGGCTCACGCAGGACTCGACTTTGGGTGTGATGGGCAGGACATCGGGGAGCGCACGCCTCAACACAACTGAGTAAGAAGGAAAAGCTCTGGGATCTCTGCTCCCCTTCCTCTCACCGACCCCCCAGGCTAAATTCCAGCTGGAATTCCGGCTGCGACTAGGGGAGGTTGGTCCGCCACGGGGGAGGCCGAGGGAAAGGAAGTGCAGCCTCCAGCATGCTCGCTCGGGGACAGGCGTGCACGAGAGTGAGGGTCGTGGAGAGCACCTTTCCTGGGAGAGGCCATCTCTGCTCTGTACTTTCTGCACCCGCCATCCCGCTCCTGGGGAAACACACCCAAAGGTGAGCTGTCTCCTGGGCATCTGGTGGGCACCGGGCTGGCACCGGGGAGGGCGAGCTGGGACCGCAGGCGACTGAGACTTTCCCTGGTAGCCGGCCAGGACGCGGCTATGGTGACCTCAGCCCACACATGCTTCCGAAAGAAAGAAAACATCTCACCCTTTTTGCAGCACCCCCTCTACCGACAGTTCTGTCCACACGAATCTACAGCTGGTAAAATCTTCCACAAACGTTTTCAGCAAAACCACCTCGGTCCTTCCCACTCCCGGCCCCCCTTTCGCAGCTTGCAGTCCTCCCGCTGCATTCCCCAATGACTGTCCACACCCCCCATGGCTTTCGCTGGACTTCAACTTCTGGAAATGGGGGACCCATCCTTGTCACCAGGTCAGTGGCAGAGACGCCGTTCTTTCACAAGGACCTCGCAGACAAGGAGGCGGGACTCCAATGGGACCTCCTAACAAATGCTCTTTTGCCCACGGTGCTGCACAATCCCTCCCAAAATATGAGATGAAATTTGCGGTTCCTTTTTCTACACTTCTCTACTTAAGACCCTGGTAGGAATGTGGCCAGCTCCCTTCTGTTTCTGTACTGGAAGCCATAAAAACTGGACCTAGCCTGACCCGGTGGTGGTGCAGTGGATAGAGTGTCCCACTGGGATGTGGAAGACCCAGGTTCGAGGCCCCAAGGTTGCCAGCTTGAGCAAGGGATCATCTGGTTTGAACAAAATCTCACCAGCTTGAGCCCAAGGTCACTGGCTCGAGCAAGGGTTTGCTCAGTCTGCTGAAGGCCCGCGGTCAAGGCACATATGAGAAAGCAATCAATGAACAACTAAGGTGTTGCAATGCGCAACAAAAAACTAATGATTGATGCTTCTCATCTTTCCATGCCTGTCTGTCTCTCTGTGTCTGTAAGGTCGGTGGATGAAGGATGGTCACGTGGGTAACTCAGACCCGCCCACTTTGGCTAGGACCACCCACAATCAAGCCCGCCAAAGAAAGCTTCCCAGGAGCCATTTGGAAAGAAGTGATCATCTGCCAGCCAGTGAAATTTCACCACGTCATAGTAGCTCCACTTCCCTAGAGGGACCCTTTAAATATCTCCAATGTGGTTTAATCCGTGCAACTTCCCTAGGCTCCAACTTTCACCTACATCTCTCCTCCATCTTTCTTTCCTCGGGGCCAGGGAATCTTGCCGGGCGGGATATGTGCTCTGTACTCAATAAAGCCGTTTATTATTTCACACTTTGCAGCTCCGGCCCCGTTCCTTTCTTCTTGGTGGGGAAAATACCTTACATTTTTGGTGCCGAAAACCTGGAAGGAGTTAGAAGTCTGCAAGGACTACTCCTTTCTCCTCCCCTCTGAGAAAGAACCAGGAGAAAGAACCAGGATCTCCGATCTCCAACCCACTTCGGCGCACGGTAAGGTAAGTCCCCTGCCTCCGCCTTCCTCTCAGTTCTTTCTGATACTCCCTGTCCGAAACTGTAGCTATGTCAGGGAAGTCTTTTCTTTCTTTTTTTTTTAAATCTTTTATTCTCTGAAGCTGGAAACGGGGAGAGACAGCCAGTCAGACTCCCGCATGCGCCCGACTGGGATCCACCCAGCATGCCCACCAGGGGCAATGCTCTGCCCACCAGGGGCCGATGCTCTGCCCCTCCGGGGCATCGCTCTGCTGTGACCAGAGCCACTCCAGTGCCTGGGGCAGAGGCCAAGGAGCCCCAGCGCCCGGGCCATCTTTGCTCCAATGGAGCCTTGGCTGTGGGAGGGGAAGAGAGAGACAGAGAAAAAGGAGGGGGGGTGGAGAAGCAAATGGGCACTTCTCCTATGTGCCCTGGCCGGGAATTGAGCCTGGGTCCTCCGCACGCCAGGCCGATGCTCTACCACTGAGCCAACCGGCCAGGGCCCAGGGAAGTATTTTCCATCTGTCTGAGTGAGTGTGTGCTTGAGGTGACCTCCGCAAGCACATCCACTTTCATCCGTGGCTGGACATTGAGTTTTTAGGACGCTAATGCTCAGGTCTGACCACTACAAGAACTGAGTGTGGCTGTGAGGGCACAGGATTTTCTCTCCCTAAGGAAGAAGAAACTGTTCTTATCCACTGTAGCCAGGCCACAGAACCCATTCAATTAGCCTCCTGAAGGGACTTTCAGTGTTAACACCCTCACCAATTTAACTATCACCAAAAAAGCTGGGAACTGATTAGAGATCTCTTACATTCATGGCTTGTAATTATTTGTGCACCTGTTCTTAATCTCTGTGCTGCCTGTTCCACCGCGCAGGCCTTTTTCTGGCCAGAGAAACCTCACCTAAAACCTCTACTCCTAATCTTTCCTTCTCCATGGACCCCAAGCTCTCTTTTCCTCCTGCCTGACCCCGAGGGGCACCTCTCTCCCTCACTCTTTCTCTCTCTTTCTCCCTCTCTCAAGACTTTTCTCTGGTCCCTCTGCAGACATCTTTTGTGCTCGCATCTCTCTTTCCTCTGAGAGCCCCGTCCCCTCCCTTTGCAAAAACCTGTTCCTTATTTGCCATCTACTACCATCACTTTCTCCTCCCCTGCTGGCCAGGGGCCCCTCCCTTCACTGTGTTATCTAGTCCCACCTCCGTCAGGCCTTTCTCAGCCTGGCATTGAGAACCTGGCTCTTACACTGGTTTTCAGGAAGTCCAACCCCAATTTTCTTACAGGAAGTTCCTGCCCTGTCTTGCCTGTGGCTACAGCGTTTTTCCTGCAGGATCTGGATGCCAGGCTTCACATGAGCTCCCTCCTCTTATTCCCAAACCCTCAAACCCCTATTCGGAACCTGTGAACATGGCATTTAAAGTTTTTAACGGTCCCAACTAGTAGAAACAGGCCTGTTCGCCAGGCCCCCATGCAGCAGAAGGTAACGCTCCAAACCCCAGATCTTGTGGCAACCCTGAGACCAGCAGAGCCACCAGCATCTTGCTTTAAGTATGGCAAGCAGGACCACTGGCCCCGGCAGGGCCCCTGCCAGTGGCTGCCTACTGAGACTTGTCCTGACTGCAAGCAGCCCGGTCACTGGCAGAATGATTGCCCCTTTGGGCAACAGGTTTTTTCCTCAGTGCCTCTACATGGAGGACAAGCCGCCCAAATGAAAGGCCAATCCAGCCAGGTGGGTGCATCGCTCAAACTCCTAGGACATGGCCTGGACTCGGAGAACCCAGGGTTCTGCAACAAGTGGGTAGTCAGTCCATCTCGTTTCTTGTGGACCTGGGGGCTGTCTTCTTTGTTTTTGCCTTCATACTCTGAACCTCTAGTTCCCTCACAGGTTTCGGTTATGGGAATGGATGGGACCCTCTTCCTTTCCTCTAAATTCATCAGGGTTATTGGCCTATAATTTTCTTTCTTTGTTTTGTCTTTGCCTGGTTTTGGAATCAGAATTATGCTCACCTCATAAGAGAAACTTAGAAGTGTTTCTTCCTCCTGAATTTTTTTTAATAGCTTGAGGAGGATAGGAATTAGTTTTTCTTTGAATATTTGGTATAATTCACCAGTGAAGCCACCAGGCCCAGGAGTTTTGTTTTTTCAGAGCTGTTTGATAATTATTTTGATCTCTTTTGTTGTAATCAGTGTTTTTAGGTTTTCTGATTCTTCTAGAATAATTTTTGGAAGATTATATGTTTCAAGGAATTTGTCCATTTTACCTAGGTGGTTTAATATTTTGGTATACAGTTCTTCATAGTGGTCCCTTACAATATTTTATATTTCTGTTGTGTCAGTTGTTATTTCTCCACTCTCATTTCTAATTTTATTTATTTGAGTTTTGTCTCTTCCTTTCTTGTTGAGTCTTGTTAAAGGTTCATTGATCTTGTTTATCCTTTCAAAGAACCAGCTCTTGGTTTTATTGATCCTCTATATTGTTTCTGTAGATTCTATGTCATTTATTTCTGCTCTGATCTTTATTATTTTCTTCCTTTTACTACCTCTGGGCCTTATTTGCTGTTCTTTTTTTAGTTCTTTTAGATGAAGGGTAAGGGGGTTTATTTAAGCTTTTGCAAGCTTCTTAAGGAATGCCTGTAGTGCTGTGAACTTCCCTCTTAGGACTGCTTTGGCCGTGTCCCATAAATTTTGAGTTGTTGTTTGCTTATCATCATTTGTTCTAGGAATTATTTTATTTGTTCTTTGATTTCATTGTTAACCCATTCATTACTTAATAAAATGCTATTTAGTTTCTATGTGTTTGAGTATTTTTCAGTTTTTCTGTTGTGGTTGATTTCTAGATTCATGCCATTGTGATCAGAAAAAATGCTTGATATGATTTCAATGTTCTTAAATTTTGTTGAGACTGTTTTTGTTTCCTGACATGTGGTCTATCTTAGAGAATGTACCATGAGCACTTGAAAAGAATGTATATTTTGCTGCCTTAGGGTGAAAGGTTCTAAAGATATTTATTAAATCAAGTTGATCTAGTGTTTCATTTAAGTCTGCTGTTTCTTTGTTCATTTTCTTTCTTGATGATCTATCTAGTGATGTTAGTGGGTTATTGAAATCTCCTACTATTGTAGCATTGCTGTTCATCTTGCACTTTATATCCATCAAAGTCTGCTTTATATACTTAGGTGCTCCTATTTAGATGCATATATATTTATTATGGTTATATCTTTCTGTTGGATTGTTCCCTTTATCATTATGTAGTCACTTTCTTCATCTATTACTATAGTCTTTGTTTTAAAGTCCATTTTGTCTGATATTAGTATTGCTACCCCAGTGTTTTCTTTCATTTCCATTTGCATGAAATATTTTTTTTATCCTTTTACCTTCAGTCTATATGCATCTTTTGTTTTAAGGTGTGGCTCTTGTAGATAGCATATGTACAGGTCCTGTTTTCTTATCCATGCAGCTATCCTATGTCTTTTGATTGAATCCTTTAATCCTTCTTCATTTAAGGTTACTATTGCTATGTAGTTGTTTATTGCCATTTTATTCTTTAAAGCTGTATTTTTCTTTTGCTCTTTTCTTTTCCCACTTTGATCTGTTTACAACAGACCCCTTCACATTTCCTGCAGCACAGGTTTGGTTGTAATGAATTCCTAATTTTTTGTTTGTTTGTTTGTTTTCTTTTTTGGTCTGGGAAGCTTTTTATTTCTTCTTCAATTTTAAATGATAGTCTTGTTTGATAAAGTAGTCTTGTTTGTAGTCTCTTGTTCTGCATTACTTTGACTATTTCTTGCCATTCCCTTCTGGCATTAAATAGTTTTGTTGAGAAGTTGGATTTTATTCTTATGGGGGCTCCTTTGTAGGTTATATTCTTTTTCTCTAGCAAATTTTTAATATTTTTCCCATTATCGCTTAGCTTTGGTATTTTAATTATGATGTGTCTTGGTGTAGGTCTTTTTGGGTTTCTCTTTAATGCAGTTCTCTGTGATTTTTGAACTTGTGAAATTTTTCTTGCATCAATTTAGGACGATTTTTAGCTATGACTTTGTTGAATACAGTTTCTACCCTTGTTCTTTCTCTTCTTCTTTATGAACCCCTATAATGTGGATGTTATTTCTCTTCATGTTATCACAGAGCTCTCTTAGAGTTACCTCAGACTTTTTGTGTCTCTTTTTTCTGCTCTGCTTCCATGCCTTTATTTATCATGTTTTCTAACTTGCTGATTCAATCTTTAGCGTCATCAATTCTGCTTTTAATTTCTTTTATTGTGGTATTTATTTCTGATATTGTATTTGTCACCTTTAACTGATTTTTAAAAAATATTTCAGTGTCCCTATCTCTTTCTTTAGGTGTTTGTAATGACCATTCATTGTTGTTCTAAGATTCTTAGCATCCTTACAATCATTATTCTAAACTCTGTATCCAGAAGTTTGGTTATTTCCATATCACACAATTTTTTTTCTGGAGATTTCTCTTGTGGTTTTATTTGGATTGCACTTTTCTGTCTTCTCATTATGTCTGTGTGTTTGGGTGTGTTGTTTGTAGGCTTGTCTGAGGCTAGGTTTGGTGTTGTCAGCCTCGAACTTTTATTTGTGTTATTCCTAAATCTTCTTAGGTTGTTATCAGCTGTCGTTTGTAATCCACTGTCAGGTTTGGCTTTTCTAGTCAAGCCATTTTTTTTGTATTTTTATGAAGCTGGAAACGGGGAGACAGTCAAACAGACTCCCGCATGTGCCTGACCGGGATCTACCTGGCACGCCCACCAGGGGCGACACTCTGCCCACCATGGGGTGATACTCTGCCCCTTTGGGGCGTCGCTCTGCCATGACCAGAGCCACTCTTGTGCCTGGGGCAGTGGACAAGGAGCCATCCCCAGCGCCCAGGCCATCTTTGCTCCAATGGAGCCTTGGCTGTGGGAGGGGAAGAGAGAGACAGAGAGGAAGGAGGGGGGTGGAAAAGCAAATGGGTGATTCTCCTATGTGCCCTGGCCGGGAATCAAACCCGGGTACCCCGCATGCCAGGCCGATGCTCTACTGCTGAGCCAACCAGCCAAGGCCTCGAGCCATTTTGAAGTCTTGATTTGTTTGTTTTCTTCTGAGTTATCTCAGTGGTAGTCTTGTTTACTGATCTCAGCAGTGGGCTTATTTGAAACTATCCAGGAATGTGGTGGATGTAACCTGAGATTCTGAAGGCCTTATCTGCCAGTTACTCTTTCTGGGGTCAGGGTGTTTTCTCAGGTTCAGTAGGGGAGGTGTATCTCAGATCTCTATGGAGATATGGGTTACTGCCCCTCCTCTCCACTTCTTGTTTTCAGCTTTGTCTTCTTGCGTTGATTGGAGCTGGAGAGATATCTTGAAATAGGTGACCCAGAACCACTTCTTTTGTGTTATGTGGAAGGATAAACCTCTCCCCAAGCTACGGCCTACTCCAACACTGGATGAGTCAGCTTCTCAGGTCCTCCCATGCACTTCTCTGCAAGTCTCTGTCTGTCACTCTTTCCCCTTTCATTTTGAAAGGTAAGCCAGCCCTTTCAACACACCTCGGTATGAGGGAAGTGGCTGTGAGCCACTACTCTTTTCCTTGGAATGAAAACCCTTCTGTGCTCTCAGCCTCACAATCCCTTTGTTCCCTTAAGCAGGGAAGACTCACCATTTCTTGGTACTCCCTACCAGGCACAGTGTGGCTTGTTCTGTGCTCCTTAGTTTTTAGAGCTGTTCTTGTAGTCCAGATTTGGTTTTTTACACTGATCTTAAATTAATTTGTAATCCAGTTTGGTGGTGTGAGCTGGGAGTCTTTGCATTTGCCTACTTTGCTGCCATCTTCAGGTCTCTCTAGGACAAATATTTCTTGATAAGCCAAACATTTTCTAAGCCCTTTTTATTCTGTTTGTTCACTTCTCCTGTCATTACTCAGGCACCAGGTGAAATAAAAAACTGCCATTAAACAATAAGCAAGGAACATGATAGCCTATTAACACCACACTAACCTTAATTTATTATGATGATTAAAAAAATTTTTAAATTTTACTTCTTTTAAGTAAGAGTAAGGGAGATAGATTCCTTAATGTGCCCCAACCAGGATCCACCCAGCAACCCAATTCTGAGGTTTATGCTCAGACTAGCTGAGTTATCCTCAGTGCTTCAGTTCAACACTTGAACCAACTAAACTATCGAGCTGGTGATCAAACCAATCAAGCCACTGGCTGTGGGAGGGGAAGAGAGAGAGAAGGGAAAGAGAAGCAGATAGTTACTTTTCATTTGTGCCCTGACCAAATTTTGAACCTGGGATGTCCTCATGCCGGGCCAATGCTTTATCCACTGGGAAAACTAGCATGGGCCTGTTTTCTGAGAGCCACCTCTGTCTAGCATATAGGGTAAGAGCAGAGGTCCAATAGATGCCCAGAAGCCTGGAATGCAGTGTTGTGATCTGAGCTGAGATACTGGAAACCTTCCTGAGTGAGGTGGAATGATTCTGCTGTTATTGGCTATATGGTGGCTTATTCTTTAAGTTTTGCTTTGTTGATTTTTGGAGAATACAGTTCAGTGGGAATCCTCTCAGAGATTAATTAATCTCCAAGTGAGAATGGATTATGGATTAGCTGGAGAGGGACGAAAGTTGAGCATGTAAGAAGTATGACTGGGGGACCTGGCTCGTTAGCTCAGTTGGTTAGAGCTCCAACCTATAATACCAAGGTTGAGCCTGGGTCAGGGCACATACAAGAAATGACCAATGGATGCATGTCTAGGTAGAATAATGAATAAATGCCTCTCTTTTTATTTTTTTGGTCTTTTTTTTCTTCTTCTTCTCTCCCTCTTATTCTTCTTCTTCCTCCTCATTTTTTCCTCAAAGAGAAATAATTTTTTAAAAAGTATGACTAGAAAAATATTTTGAAAAACTTTTCATTGCATATAATATGGGCTGACACTGAATAAAATCAAGTATGAATATTTGATGTGAAGCTTGAGGAAAAACATTGTCAGTTTATCATCTTTCAGAAACTCTGATAGAAGCAATTTCTAGTTGGGGTCAGTGGTCTCTATAAAGAACTGTGTTAAAAGCTATATATATAAAGGAAAGGTCAGCAATGTTCCACCCATAGAAGGGGTGAAACAGCCCCTGATGCTACTTGACAGTCTCTCATCTGGCAATGCATATAAAGGACCCTTGATATTGGCTTTTGGAATTTCTAAAGAAGATATAGAACATAAACATGAAAAGAGAAAACAGACTGTAAAAAAACACTTTGTGGGAGACAGAGATAAGATTGTCAACTTCATAATAATGACTCGTGGGACAGGTTTAAACAAAACATATGACCCAGGCAGCCTTATAAACATCTGTCCTGACCAAAATTTTCTCTTTCAGCAGAACCACAGGCAGAGATACACCCATGTTCTTCCTTCTCTCTGGCCTTCTCCAGTCAGAAATTCCTCAGTCAACGTGTGGAATGCAATCACCCCTCTGATATTCTCCCAGGAACATCTACAAGAAAACCCCTCCAATCAAAGGATCCCTACCCAGAGGATGCAAATCAGCAGCAGCAAAATACTGATACACACAACTAGGATGGCAATGCTGAAGGTCAAAAGGTCAAAGAGAAGTACAAAAATTTTATTTAAAAAAACAGGCCAAGAAGAATTTCAAGAGTCTTTTTCAAACCTACCAAAGGACACATGGGAAGCTCTAGTGAGCAAGAGAGAATGATACAGAAAGCACTGATCAGAGGCCAAAACAGGAATTCAGTGGACACAGAAAAACTGTCTGTAAGAGTAGTAATGTCAACAAATGTAGCTATCAAGCGTGGAGATTTTAAGCAAAGCTTTGATAATGGGTCACATTTCCTCAAAAACCAGAGAACACACTCAGGGGAGAAGAACTACGTTTGCACAGAGTGTGAGCGAGGCTTTACAAAAGAGACAGACCTCCTTAGACACCAGAGGACACACTCATGGAAGAAGCCCAATGTTTGCAGGGAGTGTGAACAACTCTTTTCCCTGAAGTCACATCTCACACTGCAGAGAACACACTCAGGGGAGAAGCCCTATGTGTGCAGGGAGTGTGAACGATGCTTTTCACAGAAGTCAAGTCTCTTCAGACACCAGAGGATTCACTCAGGGGAGAAGCCCTATGTTTGCAGGAAGTGTGAGCGACGCTTTACAGAAAAGTCAGATCTCATCACACACCAGAGAACACACTCAGGGGAGAAGCCCTATGTTTGCAGGGAGTGTGAACGAGGCTTTAAACAAAAGTCAGTTCTCCTAATACACCAGAGGAAACACTCAGGGGAGAAGCTCTATGTTTGCAGGGAGTGTGAGCGAAGCTTTTCATGGAAGATACATCTCCTCTCACACCAGAGAACACACTCAGGGGAGAAGCCCTATGTTTGCAGGGAGTGTTAGCAAGGATTTTCAAAAAAGTCAACTCTCCTGAGGCACCAGAGAATACACTCAAGGGGAGAAGTCTTATGTCTGCAGGGAGTGTGAGTGAGGCTTTTCACTAAAATCAACTCTCTTCTCACACCAGAGGACACACTCAAGGGAGAAGCCCTTTGTTTGCAAGGAGAGTGAGTGAATCATTAGCAGTAAATTGTGTCTCCATATTCATAGCTCTTCCCATGCATAAGACTGATCCTTTTTTGAAAAATTTGGGATCTAAAAACTGGGTGCCTCTTATACAGTGCCTGCAAGTTTTTTACTTGCATTTCCTGCTTATTCATATTTTTATCTTTTTCTCAAATTTTGGGCCCTAAAATTAAGGTGTGTCTTATACATAGAGGCATTTTATACATGGGGAAATATGCTACTTTATGACCTTACCAGTTTTTTTTCCACTTTGGATAAGATTTTGAAAAAAAATAATTCATTCCTCCATACAATTTAAGCTGCAACAACAACAACAAAAAACCTTGTCATTTTTTATATTTTTAAAAATATTTTAATTATTAATCTTAGAGAGAGAAAGGCAGTGGGGGGGGGACAGACAGACAGTCAGAAACACCAATCTGTTTTTATATGTACCCTGACCCAGAATCAAACCTATGACATTATTGTATGGGTGTGATGCTCTAAAATATTAAGCTCTCTGGTGAGAGAAAGCCATTGTCTTTTGGGGAAAATAAAAGTATGTGAAAAAACCTAAGGTAATTTTTAAAATAATAATCCAGTCTGCTGTTGTGACAACACCAAAAGTCTTTTCTTTGCTCCTGACAGTCAGGGGCATAAACACTATTTCTAATAGTTTAGCACAAAGTTGCCTCTTTTCCAATGTGCACTTTTTCTCTCAGTCTGGACATGTTATCAGTCCAGACTGAGAGACCCTCTAAGCTGGGGGCTTTCAGAAGTTATTCGAGTCAGGGTCACCACTTACAAGCTAGGTTCTTTTGGTCACAGAACACCTCCCAGGGTATTTGCTTTGTCATTTGTAAATTTTTTCAGTTTTATAGCTAGATGAGAACATGCATTGTCAAAGGACTGAGATTTTGGCCTCAGTTCAACCTTCCAAGAAGCTGAGATATTGGACCTCATCACCATCCATCAAAACTGAAACCAAAGACATTGCACTGCCAAATCGTTTTTGTCACAACTGATAATTATATTATTTATGTATATTTTTATTCCTTCTCTCTACCTTATGACAGCATAGTATTCATAAAAACAGAAAGTGTGTCTGTCTCATTCACTATAGAAAACCAGTGTCGAGCACAGTGTCCAGCACATAACAAAAGTACAATAAGTATTTATTAGATAAATGAATAAATAGTCATTTGTATATGTAAGAATGAGACAGCACTCGAACACCAGATGTGCAGGCTTTATTAGAGGAAAAAGACCTGCCAGGGCACTTCTCCAGGAAGAAGGGCCCCTGAAACAGACTGAAGTAAAACTTTCTAGGTTTAGGGATAACCTCGAGCAAGGGTGTGCTGGTATGTTGGGCTTTCTGGAATACTCCTTTTTGGGGTGATTGAGCAGCTTCCAGGAATTCTTTTGTCCCAGAGGCAACTGTCCAGTAATTAAGTGTGGGGTCAGGAAGCCAAGTGGAACAGCAAGAGAGCAGTTGTAATTCATGTATCTATAAGTATACACATACAGATATACACAAATAACAGACACACATTGACACAGAGTGATATGCTCATGTGCAATGCACATCTATGCACACAGATATACACACACCCATTCTACCTCAGTACATATACATAGAGAAATAGTATAGGTATACAGAGACTATGAGATGAAAATGTAGTATTAACAGTAATTATCTATATTTGAGAAATGTTTTTTCTTATAATTTTTCTAGAATTTCTGCAAAAAAATACATTTTTATAATAAAAAAGTTGTTAAAATTTAATATAGTGGTCAAATCAAAGCAAATTATATTTTATAATAAATTAAATAAATTTAAATTAAAAAAGTTAAGACAGAAGTAAAAATAATAGAATGGGAAGTCATTGAGTGCAGGAATATGAGTTCCTAGCACAGTGCCTGGTATATGATGGGCACTTTCAAAGGCTTTATAAAAGCATGGAAGGACGGAAAGAAAAAAAACAAGATTAAAAGAAGGGTGATAGAGAGATCAAGGGAGGGAAAGAGAAAGAGAGAAAAAAATAAAGAGAAAAACAAATAGCTAGAGAGAAAAAAATGGGGGAGGAAAGAGAGAGATACATTACAATTATGCACATTCACATACTTTGAGATCCTAGGTTTACAATCAAAGTTCTCCACATTTACCAAGCATTTGGAAAATATTTTTCGAGCATTAAAGAATACATGGATTTTACTAGCTCCACAATGTTGAATTTCTTGGACTCCTGAAATTTTTGTATTTAATAAATGTAATCAAGGGAAGACTGAAAAAGACTGTGCCTCTCTTTTTCCACCTGCAGGTCTACCTGTAGAATGATAGCAAATGTCATAAATTGGCACTGTCATTCATGCAAATCTGTGCTTATGGAATGAACAGAATGCTGGAGCTAGAGGAGAATTTTGGCACCACAAACTGATCTGATCCTTTTATTTTACAAATAAGAAACAAGAAGCCAAGAGATAAAAGGCGACTAATTCAAGACTTCTGGTTTCTGGTCTTACAAGTAAAAAGCTTGACAGTTATCATGCCTCACAGAAGAAAATGTTGTAAGGTACCAAAAGCTACAGAATTAATATTAATACTTTAGGAAGCTTAAAGAACATTTTATTAATTTGAGCCAAGCATTCAGAGGTTTTGTAAATAATCTTTGTACTTGTGTGATTAGCATCATACCAGGATGGCCAATAACACTGTATTGTAAATGCAGAGTGGAGGAGATTTGGACTCTCTGACATTCCTGCACACCTATAATGAAGCAAGTGAATAGCTAGCCAATTGTAGAAAGAGAAAAATTAATTTAAACTTTTTCTTATATTAATGAGACATTTGCAGGCATTTTTCCCCATGGAAATGACCTCTCCCCTCCTAAAGTGTGTAGTTAATGTATGTATCTTTGGACAAAGAAATAGCAAATGAACACTAGAAAATATAGGGATGCTTTTAATATGTAAAGTGACATTTTCACCATTGTGTTGCCTTGTAAGTTTTAATGTATAGAGGCTTATTTTCATGAATCCTATAGACAGATGTTATAAACTTACTAATGAATTTTGTCCCATTCCCTCCCTCATCCTTTTCCCAAACGTGTGTAGGAGAAAACAAAGGTTATAAGATTATGCTGAAATGTCAGGCTTTTCCCCTGCCCATGTATAATTAAGGGTATATAACCAGCTCCTATAATATTATAGATGCACACAATTTGGGACTGCTGCCCCATGTAAGCTATATGCAGCTGACATATTTAAGAAATTTCCTCCTTTAATAAAACTCCTCAAAATTTATCTGGATTTGATGTCTCTATGAAAACCCGCAGAATTGTGCATTGTGTACTTTATAACATTTGGCTTCCACACAAGGCCAATGCTGTTTCACATTACCTGGTAGAGGTACCTTGAATCAGCTGGTCTCTCCAGGAGCCTGCCCGGTCCTGCTGGAATCTCAAAGAGAGGTGCCACCTGAAGTGTTTTCAGGGCTCCCCGTCTTCCTGTGGGGTCTGGATAGTACTGTAGATGCCTCTCAGTTCACAAATTCAACAATTTGGATAATTTGGCAGAGAACTTGAGGAAGTAGGGAAAGAAACTCTTTTTGCATTACTGAATTTTCTGGTTTTCTTATGAACTCTTGCTTTCACTTTTCTGTTTTGGACTAGAAGTAAGTAGAGTGGATTTGAGGCTTTGCTGAATTGTGACTTCAAAGATGTAGAACTCCAGTGGAGAAGGTAGGGTCTTCAAAGTTACTTTGCTGTTTGTAACTAGTCTATATTCTTTCTGATTTGAGGTATGAGAAAATCGATTAGACATGGTCATATGTTTGCAGTACACTCTCCAATTGCAAGACGTCAGTGGGGAGTTTTAGTAGTCCTGCTTTTGGTTTTGCTGGGGAACATCTAGTTATAATTCAAAAGGATGATTGTTGGGGACTGCTTCCTGCTTCAGGCTCTCAGGAATATCTGCTGGTACCTTAGATGGACATTAATAAAAACCGAGTGTATAGTTCTGCAGCAAGTCTTCAGAGACATCAGTTTCTCTAAAAGAGGTATTAGCAGGAACTTCATCTGGCCCAAAACTTCCGGAGGTATCTAGTAGGGCTCTCAGTTAAATGCCAGAAGTGCGGACAATTGTTTCTATCTCTGTAAGGACATGGTAGAAGTTGAGTACATCTGGGATTAGTCAGTCTCGCATTGCACTGAATAAGAGGAGGCAGAGCTAACCTGGATTAATCTCACCCCTAACTTCCAGAGACTTCTCTATATTTGTTGAGATCTCAGTATTTCTTTTTCTTACTTTTGTCTAAAATTCCTGAGTTTAAGTCTATAGTCCTTGCAAGGATGCAGCATGTGTACACGTGATAGGCCATGAGGGGGAGCCCTTTCCTCGTTTACAAAGGTGCTCATGTGAGCGTGTGTGTGTGTGTAAGTCTTTTGTTTAATGTCTAAATGTATCTGTTATAAGGCCTGGCTTAGGTCTTTTGTGTCAAAATTGGAAGCTTCTGACAAAAAAAAGCAATCTTAAGTGGCAAATCATTGTTCTCTTTTTGTTCTCAAATGAGCTTCAGAGCACCCTGTTAGCTCTCTCCTCTGAAGGAAATAATTCTCTTCTGTTGGCTTTTTCCCCTTGTCTTGTATAATACTTAATACCTCTATAGTCAAACACACTTTATTCTGGGTGCTTGTTAATTATCTGTCTTACCTTTCTTGCTTTACTGGTGCACTGATTTCTGGATTCTTCTGAACTAGTTTTAATTCTGTAATAGGTGGCCTTGGTCACCACTTAAATAAGGGAGGAGGAACCACTTTACAAAAGACCCTGTTAGATTGTCTTTGAAATCACTTTCAAGAAGCTTATGAAGACAACCATGAATATAAAATTAAATGATCCAAAACAAGGCTTTTCACTCTCTGTGAATCAGAATGGCCTAATTTCAAGGTTGAGTGGCTACTAATTGGAACCTTGAATCCCCAGATAGTATGAGCAGTCTGGAATATAGTAACTGGGAATCCAGGCTGTCTTGATTAGTTTCCATATATTGATCAATGGCTAAATTTAAAAATAAATCCACTCAATGGCTAAAAGCTTGCTCCATACAAAGAGGGTGCCACATCTTCCTAGTCAGGCTAGATTTGAGTTTGAAACAGGATAAAAGAATAACTAATAAGTAGCAGCACTTCAACAGGCAAATTTTTTAAGAGTGAGGGATCACCAAAGAAGCAAAATAGAGAAGAAAGAAAATTGAGAAAAAAATAGGACTCAGCAAGAAAAGAATCAATGTGCTTATTGTAAGGAAGAGGGCCATTGGAAAAATAAATGTCCCATATTACGTATGAGCAGCCACAGGGGAGAAAGAAAAGAGAATCCCACAAATTGAAAGTGTTTATTCAGACTCTAGAGCCGAAAGACTAGCAAATAGGCAGTTTGAGGAATAGAAAACCCAAGCAGGGACGTGCGGTGTGCAGAACGATGGAGTTGGGGTGAGGTTGTGGGGAGGCGAACGTGGACATGCCTTTTCCTAGCTGCACTCCTGCCCTCACCATCACAGGTCACCCAGGCAGAAGGCAAGCCCCACTGCTGCCTCCAAACGCATGGTTAGGCTAGGGTTCAGCTTGCTCTGTACAGAGTGATGGGGAAAGGCAATAAAGTAAGGGTAAGGTGACTAAAAATATAGAATGGAGACTAGTTTCAAATATCAACCTACAGACCAAAAGCAATTTTTCCCATTTGAAAAAAACAGGGTAGGAATAGTATTAAAAATTAAAACTTTGCTTTAGAAAATGTTAAAGGAGAGAAATAGCATTTAGAAGTTAAATTATAGGTGTGAACCTTGCTAGTTAATTGGCAGTTTCTTAAATTAAATTGCATCTCCAAAAGGAGTAATACAATCATGAGTAATACAATTATAGAAAATTAAATTATTAGAAATAACCCTTCCATAGGTTTGGATAGTAGCTTGTTGCCCTCCACTGGGGTAAAAAATTAGAGAAAAATTCCAACACTCTCCCGCAGGGCCAAGGAGATATTAAAGTCTCTCCAAGTCTCTCAGCTATGTAGAAGGCATGCAGTTCATAATGGAGACCCTTTGCATTAGCCAAAATAGTAAAAATTATAAAAAAAAATTTTAGGGAATTGAGGAAAAAATTAGAAAACTCATATAGGCAAAAGCAGCCCACTGTTAAAAAAATAAATTTATAAAAAATGTATTTTTATTTGCTGCTTTTTTTGGTAAGAAAAGCAATAAAGGTAAACCACTGCCCTGGGGGAGAAAATGAAAGTTCGCTTGGTTTTTGGAAATGCTGGTTCCAAATGCCCGCCCATCCACACCCCTCTCGCATGGAAATCATTTCCCTAATCTTGCAGTGAAAGAGAAGAGAATGGGAGGCCTGAGAAGGATGGGTGCCAATTTGGAAATGAGCCCAGAGCCTCGCTGCTGCTGCCATCCTGTGCTTGGCCAGGCTAGGGTTCAGTCAGCCCTTGGGATGTGCAAATTGGAACAGGCTTGTTGGATGCATCTTACTTTCCTCCTCTCTTAAAAACCCAGGTTGGCAAACTGCCATTTGCAAAGAGCTCACAGGTCAAATAGGACTTTTAGTCCTCTTAGGAATAGCTCTCAAATGAAGAGCCAATTGTGGGCACTGCCTCAATAGGAAAGATGCCTACCTATATAATTGTAATTTAAAATTTTGGTCTTAAAGAAAATTTAGTTCTTGTACTGTTAGTAATTGGCACTATTAACTAATAGGTTTTCCAACCACTAGGTTAGGAGTGGTGACTTATTGTTCCCCCACTATTTTTTTTAAAAGTATTTCCATGTTAAAACTATATATTTCAAATGCCATTTGTAAATTTTTATTTGTTTTATAGCCTAGTGATACTGAAATATTAGTTTAAATATTAGAAGTTGTTAATAATGTCTTTTTATGTAATATTTAGTTTATTATCATTTGGCAACAATATTGTTCATTGTAAAGTAATATAAGGAAAGGAGCCATATAGTGGAACTTCTTTGAATCTATTTTATCATGCTTTTTGTTTGAAAATTCTTTTGAATGCTAATGAACTGAGTTATTCAGCAGCAAAAAGACTTTGGAATCCTAAAGGAGACACCAAAACCTGATTCTCCTGATTTCATCCAGCTAATAAGCCTGCTTTTGTCTTTTTTCAAGAGTTTATATAGACAGGAAAGGGCCCTGAAGTCTCTCAGTGAGATCTTCTGAGCGTGGCTTTTAAGGTCTATAATGACCAATAAAGGAGACAGAAAAGGCAAGTGAAGCCCAAAAGAGATCAGGAAAATAACAGCTTCTGGAATATACGCTTAAAGGCTCCAATGTCTCAAAGGGGCTTCATAAGATTTTGTCAGGGCCCTGCTTCAAAAGTGGAAAGAAAGGTCATTGAGCTGAGGTCTGCCAGGTCCCAGCCCCACCAGGATACATACCTCTGCTGAGAGAAAAAGGGACATGAGAAGGTAAGCTGCCCCCTTGCTCCATGGAGGGAGGGTTCAGTCTCTTCCAACCCTAATCCAGCTACCTGTGACCTGATCTTGCCCAGCCTACTCGGACTTACCATTGAAGGCTAAAAGGTGCCGCAGGCTACAAGTCCCATATCACATCACCGTTTACAAGCCTAAGGTATTTCTTCCAAGTAGCAGGTAAAACTG
The DNA here is from genome assembly GCF_036850765.1 of Saccopteryx bilineata. Classification (NCBI taxonomy): domain Eukaryota; kingdom Metazoa; phylum Chordata; class Mammalia; order Chiroptera; family Emballonuridae; genus Saccopteryx; species Saccopteryx bilineata. The sequence goes on along the minus strand of NW_027095493.1, from coordinate 40,169 downwards.
ATCTCATTTCTTGTAAACACGAGGGACATTTACTATGCCTTGCCTGAATAGTTAAGTTTTATTTATCTCTCAACAATCTCTACTGTGGGTATTAACAGTCTAATTTCTGTCACTTTGTTTAATGTATAGTATCTCCTTTATTTCTCTTTTCTCAATGCACCTTGCCTACTGTAGGCTGGGACCTGCTCCTAATTCCAGCTAGAAACATTAATTATTAGGACTTATACTCTAGCTGCAAAGTGTAGAAATGTGACTATAGTTCCAGTGCCTTGTATAATTTTCCTGAATATGAATGACTCATGCTATTTAGGACATTTCTCAGACTAAAATAGAAATTAGGTTCATTTGTAAAAAATATAAAGCAACAATGGTGTCAACAGATTCAATGAAATTACATTAACATGTTAAGAACATTTTTTATTGTAACAATTTTATTTTGGATCCTGTTAGTTAAAACTTTGCTTTGTTTAATAATCTAATAGGCTTTAGTCATTTTTTTGTATTAAGATGCTTGTTATAGTATTTATTAACATTACCTATTTGAACTTTATTGTTTATTTTATATTTTTCCAGTCTGCCTCAAAATCTGGACATAGGAATTCAAATAGATAGAAAGATGCCACCCAAAACCAGTAGGGTCTTGGGATCCTTATTGCCAAAGGTTTATTTAAAACCAATTAGAAAATGATTTTACCAAGAAAAATAAATTTTCCAAAGTAAACATTTAGAAATACACTTTAATAAAATAATTGACAATTGTTAGGAAATTGCTGTATATGGTTCTTTTCAGATTTAGCTTTCCCTTTCTAATATTGGACCTGAATTCGTGTCTACAGTCTCAAAGCTAGTAGAAAAGTAACTGAATATAAATTAAAAACTAATTTGAACTTACATTGTGCCCACAGGTACCCAAAGGTTCAGGGCAAATAAAATGCATGAATCAAGTAGTAAAAGAAATATAACCACTCTTTCCTTAACTACTTGCAAGATTTACAGGTTACTCAGCAAACTGTTCAAAAGACTCCTCAAGAGGTGCTTCCAGAATTACCAGGAGATCAAGTACATCATTCAAAAACTGACTCTTATGATGATGGGTCCAGACACCATGATCCTGACCACTCCAACTGCTGCTAAGATACAAAGATGGCATGCTCTACTTCAACCACAAACCAAATGCTGGTTGGTTTACATATGGTGAATGCATGAAGAAACTTACTAAGGACTTTATTTTAATTAGACTTTGGGAAAAGGAAAACTAGGGTAAAAAAATCAACTTAATTGTCACTAAAGGTTAAAAAGTTCTGACGAAAAGTAAATTGTTATAAAAGCCAATTAATTTTATGTAAGTTGCAAAAGATTTGTACAATTTTTAGAAAATCAATCAGTAATATTTGTTTCTTTAGTGAACTGTATTGCTATTAGTACTGTTTCTTAAATATCTATTACATGCTATAAGTTAATATCTTCTACTCAACAGCTTCATGCTCTTCAGTAAATTAAGTAAATAATTCGATTTAGAAAATAAAAACAGTAGGGACAGTTGTAAGGTACCAAAAGCTACAGAATTAATATTAATATTTTAAGGAGTTTAAAGAATATTTTATTAATTTGTAAATAATCTTTGTACTTGTATGATTAGCATCATACCGGGATGACCAATAGCATTGTATTGTAAATGCAGAGGGAAGGAAACTTGGATTTTCTGACCTCCCCTCATATTTATAAGTAAGCAAGTGAGACCTGTGGTGGCGCAGTGGATAAAGCGTCGGCCTGGAAATGCTGAGGTCGCCAGTTCGAAACCCTGGGCTTGCCTGGTCAAGGCACATATGGGAGTTGATGCTTCCAGCCTCTATCTCTCCCTCTCCTCTCTAAAATGAATAAATAAAAAAATTAAAAAAAAAATTTGGCCTGACCTGTGGTGGCGCAGTGGATAAAGCGTCGACCTGGAAATGCTGAGTTCGCTGGTTCAAAACCCTGGGCTTGCCTGGTCAAGGCACATATGGGAGTTGATGCTTCCAGCTCCTCCCCCTTCTCTCTCTCTGTCTCTCTCTCTGTCTCTCTCTCTCTGTCTGTCTCTCCCTCTCCTCTCTAAAATGAATAAATAAAAATAAATAAAAAATTAAAAAAAAAAAAGTAAGCAAGTGAATAGCTATCCATGTGTAGTAAGAAAAAAATTAAAATAAACTTTATATTAATGTTTTTGTCCCTATGGAAACTACCTCTCCCCTCCTGAAAAGTGTGTAGTTAATGCATGTATCTTTAGACAAAGGAAAAACAAATGAACACTAGAAAATATAGGAATGTCTTTTAATATGTAATGTGACATTTTGTCTTGTAAGTTTTAATGTATAGAAGCGTCCTTTTATAAATCCTATAGACAGATGTTATAAACTTTTTAATGAATTGTGTCCCATTCTCTTTCTCATCCTTTTTCCAAACCTGTATAGGAGAAAACAAAGGTTATAAGCTTATGCCGTGATGTCAGAATTTTTCCCCACCCACATATAATTAAGTGTATATAACCAGCACCTATAATATTATAGATGCACAGGATTTGGGTCTGCTGCCCTCTGTAAGCTATATGTTGGTGACATATTTAATAAATTTCTCCTTTAATAAAACTCCTCAAAATTTATCTAGATTTGATGTCTCTGAAAACACGGAGAATTATGGATTGAGTACTGTACAACAAATAAGCTAAATAAGGTGAAAATAAACTCCTTCTCCTGAATCCAACAACTAATTAAAGTCAGAGAAAAACCAATGTCTCAAAAACTATATAGACATTTGAATATGGAAAATAAGAGTGTATCAAAGCAGAAACCTGTTGCTGCAGCCAATAGCACACTTTATTTAAGAACTTTCCAGTGGGTTCAAGATGGTGGCATTTATAGACACTGAGCTTCCACCTGTTGTCCAAAAGCTTCAACCAAAAGCTAAAAAATTAATATTAATATTTTTGGAAGCTTAAAAGACATTTTATTAATTTGGGCTGGGCATACAGAGAGATTTTGTAAATAATCTTTGTACTTATGTGATTAGCATAAAACAAAGATGGCCGATGGCATTGTGTTGTAAATGGAAAGGGGAAGGAGACTTGCATTATCTGACCTTTTCACACACTTATAGGAAAATGAGTAAATAGCTAGCCAGGTGCAGAAAGAAATAATTTAAAAAAAAACCTTTTCTTATATTAATGCACCATTTACAGTCATTTGTCCCCATGGAAACTGCCTCTCCCCTCCTGAAAGCATGTAGTTAATATACATATCTCTAAACAAAGGAATAATAAATGATCACTAAAATTATAAAAATGTCTTTTAGTATGTAAAGTAACTGTTACCTTGTAAATTTTAATATGCAAAAATATTTTTGTAAACCTTATAGACGAATGTTATAAACTTGCTAATGAATTGTGTCCCATCCCCCCTTCATTTTTTTTTAAACCTGTGTAGGTGATAACAAAGCTTATACCATAATGTCAGGCTTTTTCCCCACCATATATACTTAAGGGTATATAACCAGCCCCTAAAATATTATAGACACACACGATTTGAGACTGCTGCCCCATATAAGCTATATGCAGCCAACATATATAAGAAATTTCCTCTTTTAATAAAACTCTTCAAAATTAATCTGGACTTGGTGTCTCTACAAAAACACACGGAATTGTGGATTGGGTACTTTATTACATTTGGTGTTTAACGTGAGGCCTATGGTATTTCGCATCACTGAGCAGAGGCACTTCGAGTCGGCTGGTCTCTCCACAAGGCTGCCAAGGTCCGCTTGAATCTCAAGGAGAGGCATGCCACCTGACTTGTTTTCAGGGCTCCTGGTCTTCCTGTGGGTCTGAACGGTCTGTGACTGGTACTGGTCATATTTGTTTGGGACTAGAATGTAGGTACTTTGGGGCTTCACTGAGGTGTGACTCTGGAGATGTGCCTCTGGTGATGTAAGTAGGGCCTTCAAAGCAGCTTTGGTGAGCTGAAACTCTGAAAAATTGTAGGTGAAATACATTTCTTTTGCTGAGTTGTAACTCCAGAGATGTGTAGGTAAAACAAATCATCTGCATTGCCGAGTTGTAACTTTGGAAGTCTGTTGGTAAAGCCACTTTCACGGCATTACTGAGTTGAAACTAACCCTGTTGTGGACCCTCCAGAGAACGAGACATCAGTAGAAGATCCATTCGTCTTAATTAGGATTCTCTGGATGCATTTAATTGTACTATAAAAAAATAACTAAAAAGGACTGAGTAAAGACCTCAAACTTCCATAGGCAACTAGTAATGGTATGCTCTCAAAGAAAAACCTCAGTTCAGACACCTTTGATTTTTTGAAATATCATTGTTTTTTGTTCTCCTTACTTTTGTATAAAAATTTTCTAGTTTTATTTTTAAATTCCTTGCAGGGTCACGGCCTGTGAACACCTAAATGGCCACGATGGGGAACCCATCTCTTGTCTATGAAAGTATGCTTGTGTATATGTGTATAAGTCCTTTGTTTATTGTCTAAATGTGTCTGTTTTAAAGCATAGATTAAGTCTTCTGTGTCAAAATTGGAAGCTTCTGACTAAAATACAATCTTAAGTGGTGAACTATTATTCTGGTGGCCTTTCAGTATCGCAGGCAGATTTTCTACTGAACCTGCTGGGTCATCATGCCAAACTGTGAGCTGCTGGTCTTGTGTGGTGATGAGTATGGCAAGAAGGTGGGAATAAAGTGGGGCAGCAAGTGGAAGACTGAGCTCGCAGCAGCTAGAGGTGGGCACAACTGTTAATCAAAATGAAAAGAAAAGAGAGAACTCATCTTAGAAATATTCATGGTACACTGTAAAGTCAGTAAGATTTCAAATCCGATGCTTCAGAATTAAGGATTTATTTCATATGCCTTTGGTGTTTAAAAACATCTTTATATTTTTTACTTTTGATTTAAATTTTTTAAGTGAGAGGAGGGGAGATAGACAGATTTCTTTTTTTTAAAATAATTTCCGGTCTTTTTAAAAAAAAAATTTTTTTATTTTATTTATTCATTTTAGAGAGGAGAGAGAGAAAGAAAGATAGATAGAGAGAGAGGGGGGGAGGAGCTGAAAGCATCAACTTTCATATGTGCCTTGACCAGACAAGCCCAGGATTTCGAATCAGTGACCTCAGCATTTCCAAGTCGATGCTTTATCTACTGCGCCACCACAGATCAGGATAGACAGATTTCTTCATGTGCCCCGACAAGGATCAACAAGCAACTCTAGTCTGATGTTCACGCTCAGAGTATCCTAGCTTTCCTCAGCCCCTGAGGTCAACACTTGAACCAACTGAGCTATCGGGCTGAATGCTCAAACCAATGGAGCCACTGGCTGTGGAAGGTAAACAGAGAGAGAAAAAGGAGGTGGAGAAAAAAAGTAGCAGACAGTTGTTTTTCATGTGTGCCCTGACTGGGGATTGAACCTGGGACATTCAAATGCCAGAAGAACACTCTGTTCACTAAGCAAACCAGCCAGTGCCTGTTTTCTGAGGGACTCTCCTGTCTAGCATACAGGGTAAGAGCAGAGTTTGGATAGATGCCCAGCAACCTGGAAATGCAGTGCTGTGATCAAACATGAGATGCTGGAGACCTTCCTGAGTGAGGTGGGACAATGGTGCTGTTCTCAGTTACAGGGTGGCTTATTCTCTAAGATTTGCTTTGTTCATTTTTGAAAAATACACTTTAGTGTGAAATCCTCTCAGAGATTACTTCATCTCCAAATGAGAGAGGTTGGTGGATTAGTTGGAGAGAGATGGAAATGAGGCATGTAAGAAGTATGGTTGGGGGCCCTAGCTGGTTAACTCAGTCACTTAGAGCACCATCCTGTAATACCAAGGTTGAGCCCAAGTCAGGGCACATATGAGAAATTACCAATGCCTGCATGTCTAGGTAGAACAATGAATAATGCTTCTCTCTATATATTTATCTCTTTCTTATTTTTCTTTCTCCTCTTCCTCCTCCTCATTCATTTTCTTCTCCTCTCTTTCTCTTTCTAAAATCAATCAATTTCTAAAAAGTATGGTGGGGGAAATATTTTGAAAAGGACTTCCCATTGTATATGAAATGGGGTGAAACTGAATAAAATCAAACATGAATATTTGATTTGAAGTTTGAGAAAGGACATTATTTTTCAGTTTATTATCTGTCAAAACTATGAGGGAAACAATTCATAGTTGGGGCCAGTGGTCTTTCTAAACAACTGTGTTAAAAGCTAGATGTATATAGAAAAGGTCAGCATTGTTCCACCTATACAAAAGGTGAAACAGCCCCTGCTGCTACTCACAGTCCCTTATCTGGCAATGAGTAGACAGGACCCTTGATATGGGCTTTCTGGATTTCTAAAGAAGATATAGTACATAAAACTGAAAAGAGCCTGACCAGGCAGTGGAGCAGTGAATAGAGCATTGGACTGGGATGCAGAGGACCCAGGTTTGACACATGGAGGTCAGTAGCTTGAGCGCAGGCTCATCTGGTTTGAGCAAAAAAAAAGCCCACCAGTTTGAACCCAAGGTCACTGGCTCCAGCAAGGGGTTACTTGGTCTGCTGAAGGCCCGCGGTCAAGTCACATATGAGAAAGCAACCAATGAACAACTAAGGTGTTGCAATGCACAATGAAAAACTAATGATTGATGCTTCTCATCTCTCTCCGTTTCTGTCTGTCCCTGTCTATCCCTCTCTCTGACTCACTCTCTGTCTTTGTAAAAAACTAAATAAAAATTAAAAAAAAACTGAAAAGAAAAAACAGACTGTAAAAAAAAACACTTTGTGTGAGGCAAAAACTACAATGTGAACCCCATAAGAATGACAAGGTGGAAAAGGTCTTAACCATATGTCCAAGGCAGCATGATCAACATCTGTACTGACCAAAATTTTCTCTTTCATCAGAACCACATCCAGAGATACACCCATGTTCCTCCTGCTCTCTGGCCTTCTCCAGTCAGAAATTCCTCAGCCAACATGTAGGATGTAATCATGCCTCTTATATTCTCCCAGAAACTTTTACAAGAAAACACCACAAATCAGAGGATAGCTTCCCAGAGAACACAAATCATCAGGAGCAACATACTGATACACAAAGCAGGGAGGACAAAGCTGAAGGTCAAAAGATCAAAGAACAGTCCAAACATTTGCTTAGAAGGACCAGGAAGAAGAAGATTTCAAGGGCCATTTTCAAACCTTTCAAAGGACACATGGGGTGCTTTAGTGAGCAAGAGAGAATGATGCAGGAAGTGCCCAGCAGAAGCCAGAAAGTAAATTTAGTGGACACAGAAAAACTGTCTATGAGAGTAGTAATGTCGAGCATTGTAGCTGTCAAGTATAGAGAGTGTGTGCAAGGCTTTGATGATTGGTCACATATCCTCAAACATGAGAGGACACACTAACCAGAGAAGCCCTATGTTTGCAGGGAGTGTAAGAGAGGCTTTACAAAAAAGTCACATCTCCTTAGATACCAGAGGACACACTCGTGAAAGAAGCCCTCTGTTTGCAATAAGGGTGACTGTGTCATTAGCATTAATTTGCATCTTCACAGCCATAGCTGTTACACAGGTCATTTCCCAACTCTGCGGGAACTTTAGAAAAAGTCTGCTGACCCCTTAGCCTCCTAAGACTGTAATTAGTACAAAAGTAACCTGTTGAACAAGTTCTCCACTTCGATGACAAGAGATGAGCTATCCAAAAAGTTCCTTAAGTGGTATGGGAATGTCAACACCAATCTCCTCCACGGTCTCTTGGCATCCTGTTCTAATAAGTCTTAACTCCATAAAACTATGAAGCCCACATAACTCATTACCCCCCCTCCCAATCACTGAAAGCACAGAGTTCCCAGAGGGCCACAGAGAACTTACACTGTCAGGCACAGAAACTCAACCCCTGGAAAAATGGAAGTCTGGAGTCAATCTACTTAGGTTACTGCCCAGGGAGAGGGATTTGAGACAGACTCACCAGGGAAAGGGATTTCCTTGACTCCTGTGAAGTTAAGATTTCTCTCCTAGTTGGCTCACCACATTCCTCCCTTGGCTTCTCATGGCTCCAGTCCCAATTTTATCCGACCTCTCTAAAATCAGAGGTGAAAGCTAGGGAGAAATGTGTGTGTGAGCATGTCCATGTGCCGGGTTTAGTCTGGGCACCTGGTCTCCCTCACTCTCTCCTCACTGCCCCTTCAGGGTGAGAATCTCATGGTGTACACCACATGGACTAAAGGTAATTCACAGTGGGTTTGAATCTCAGCTCTGTCCTCACAAGCTTTGTGACCTGACGCAAGATGCTCCACTTCTATGTGCCTGTTTTTTAAGTTGTTTTTTTGGTTGTTTGGTATTTTTTTAATTTTTATTTATTCATTTTAGAGAGGAGAGAGACAGAGGGAAAGGAGAGAGAGACAGGGGGGAGGAGCTGGAAGCATCAACTCCCATATGTGCCTTGACCAGGCAAGCACAGGGTTTCAAACCGGGGACCTCTCAGCATTTCCATGTCAATGCTTTATCCACTGCACCACCACAGGTCAGGCTATCGGGTGTTGTTTTGTTTATGAGCGCCATTCTGACTGCTGTGAAGTGGTATCTCATTGTGGTTTTAATTTGCATTTCTTTAATGATTAGTGATGTTGAACATTTCTTTTATTTGTCTATTGGCCATCTGTATGTCCTCTTTTGAAAAGTGTATATTTATTTCTTGTGCCCATTTTTTGATTAGATAATGTTTGTCTTTCTGGTGTTGAGTTTTACAAGTTGTTTATAAATTTTGGTTATTAATCCCTTGTCAGATGAATTGTTGAATATGTTCTCCCATTGTGTGGTTTGTCTTTTTATTCTGTTCATATTGTCTTTAGCTGTGCAAAAGTGTTTTAGTTTGATATAGTCCTATTTGTTCATCCTGTCTTTTAATTTATTTGCCTGTGGAGATAAATCAGCAAAGATATTGCTACGATAGATGTCGGTGAGCTCACTGCCCAAGTTTTCTTCTAGGATACTTATGGTTTCACAATTTACATTTAAATCCTTTATTCATTTTGAGTTTATTTTTGTGAATGGTGTAAGTTGGTGGTCTAGTTTCATTTTTTTACAGGTAGCTGTCCAGTTTTCCCAATACCATTTGTTAAAGGGACTGTCTTTACTCCACTTTATGCTCTTACCTCCTTTGTCAAATATCAATTGTCCATAAAAACGTGGGTTTATTTTTGAGTTCTCTGTTCACTTCCATTGATCTATATGGCTGTTCTTCTGCCAGTATCAAGCTGTTTTGGGTACAATGGCCTTGTAGTATAACATGATATCAGAAAGTGTGATGCCTCCCACTTTATTCTTCTTTTTCAAGATTGCTGAGGCTATTTGTGTTCTTTTCTGGTCCCATATAAATTTTTGGAATATGTGTTCTATATCTTTGAAGTATGTCAATGGTATTTTAATTGGTATTGCATTAAATTTATAAATTGCTTTGGGTAATATAGACATTTTAATTATATTTATTCTTCCTAACCATGAGCACAATATATGCTTCCACTTGTTTGTGTCTTTCTTGATTTCTTTTATCAATGTTTTATAATTTTCTGAGTACAACTATTTAACCTCCTTGGTTAAATTTACTCCTAGGTCCTTTAGTTTTTTGGTTATGATAGTGAAGGGGATAGTTTCCTTACTTTCTCTTTATGAAAGTTTATTGTTCATGTATAGAAATGCCTCTGATTTCTGAGTATTAATTTTATATCCTGCCACCTTGCTGAATTTATTTATTAGGTCCAGTCGTTTTTTGACTGAGACATTAGGATTTTCTATATACAATATTATGTCATCTGCCAATAATGATAGTGTTACTTATTTTCCAATTTGGATGCCTTTTATTTCTTCGTCTTGTCTGATTGCTGTAGCTAGGACTTCCAGTGCTGTGTTGAATAAGAGTGGTGAAAGGGGGCAAACCTGCCTTGTTCCTGCTTTTTGGGGAATTGATTTTAATTTTTGTCCATTAATTATAATGTTTTCTGTGGGTTTGTCAGAAATGGCCTTTATCATATTGAGGTATGTTTCCTGTATTCCCACTTTGCTAAGAGCTTTGATCATAAATGGGTGCTGGATTTTATTAAATGCTTTTTCTGCATTGATTGAAATTATCATGTGGTTTTTCTCTTTCCTTTTTTTAGTATGGTGAATCACATTAATTTATTTAAGAATGTTGTACCATTCTTGCCTCCCCACAATAAATTCCACTTGATCATGATGTATGATTTTTTCCAGTATTGCTGGATCTAGTATGCTAATATTTTGTTGAGAATTTTAGCATCTAAATTCATCAGGGTTATTGGCATATAATTTTCTTTCTTTGTGTTGTGCTTGCCTGGTTTTGGAATCAGAATTATGCTCACCTCATAAAAGAAACTTAGAAGTGTTTCTTCCTTTTGAATTTTTTGAAATGGCTTGAGAAGGATAGGAGTAAGTTTTTTTTTTAAATATTTGGTATAATTAGCAATTGAAGCCATCGGGCCCAGGAGTTTTGTTTTTTCAGATTTGTTTGATAACTATTTTGATCTCTTTTGTTGTAATCAGTGTTTTTAGGTTTTCTGATTCTTCTAGAATGCTTTTTGGAAGATTATATGTTTCAAGGAATTTGTCCATTTTACCTAGATGGTTTAATATTTTGGCGTACAGTTCTTCAGTGTTTCCTTACAATATTTTATATTTCTGTTGTGTCAGTTGTTATTTCTCCACTCTCATTTCTAATTTTGTTTATTTGAGTTTTCTCTCTTCCTTTCTTGGTGAGTCTTGTTAAAGGTTCATTGATCTTGTTTATCCTTTCAAAGAACCAGCTCTTAGTTTCCTTGATCCTCTATATTGTTTCTGTAGCTTCTATGTCATTTATTTCTGCTCTGATCTTTATTATTTTCTACCTTTTACTACCTCTGGGCCTTACTTACTGTTCTTTTTCTAGTTCTTTTAGATGAAAGGTAAGGTTGTTTATTTGAGCTTTTGCAAGCTTCTTAAGGAATGTCTGTAGTGCTGTGAACTTCCCTTTCAGGAATTCTTTTGCTGTGTCCCATAAATTTTGAGTTGTTTTTTGCTCATTATTGTTTGTTTCTAGGATTTTTTTTAATTTCTTCTTTGATTTCATTGTTAACCCATTCATTACCTAATAACATGCTATTTAGTTTCCATGTGTTTGAATATTTTTCAGTTTTTCTGTTGTTGCTGATTTCTAGTTTCATGCCATTGTGATCAAAGAAAATGCTTGATATGATTTCAATCTTCTTAAATTTGTTGAGACTGCTTTTGTGTCTTAACATATGATCTATCTTAGAGAATGCACCATGAGCACTTGAAAGGAATGTATTTTCTGCTGCCTTATGGTGAAAGGTTCTAAAGATATCTATTAAATTAAGTTGATCTAGTGTGTTCTTTAAGTCTGCTGTTTCTTTGTTAATTTTCTTTATTAAAGATCTACCTAGTGATTTTATTGGGTTATTGAAATCTCATACTATTATAGCATTGCTGTTGATCTCGCCTTTTATGTCCATGAAAGTCTGCTTTATATACTTAGGTGCTCCTATGTTAGATGCATAGATATTTATGATGGTTATATCTTTCTGTTTGATTGCTCTCTTTATCATTATGTAGTGACTTTCTTCATCTCTTACTATAGTATTTGTTTTAAAGTCCATTTTGTCTAAAATTAGTATTGCTACCCCATTTTTTTTTCATTTCCATTTGCATGAAATATTTTTTTTTATTTTTTTTTACCTTCAGTCTATGTATCTTTTGTTTTAAGGTGTGTCTTTTATAGACAGCTTATGTACGGGTCCTGTTTTCTTATCCATGCAGCTATCCCATGTCTTTTGATTGAATCATTTAAGGTTATTATTGCTATGTAGTTGTTTATTGCCGTTTTATTTTTTAAAGCTGTATTCCACTTTTGCTATATTCTTTTCCCAATTTGATCTGTTTACAACAGACCCCTTAACATTTCTTGCAGGACTGATTTGGTTGTAATAAATTCCTTGAGGTTTTTTGTTTGTTTGCTTTCTTTTTTGGTCTGGAAAGCTTTTTATTTCTTCTTCCATTTTCAATGATAGTCTTGTTGGATAAAGTAGTCTTGGTTGTAGTCTCTTGTTCTGCATTACTTTGAATATTTCTTGCCATTCCCTTCTGGCCTCAAATATTTCTGTTGAGAAGTTGCATGTCATTCTTATGGGGGCTCCTTTGTAGGTTATAGTCTTTTTTCTCTAGCAGCTTTTAATAGTTTCTCTTTATCACTTAGCTTTGGTATTTTAATTATGATGTGTCTTGGTGTAGGTCTTTTTGGGTATTTCTATAATGGAGTTCTCTGCTTCTTGAACTTGTGAAATTTTATCTTGCATCAATTTAGGAAGGTTTTCAGTTATGACTTTGTGGAATACAGTTTCTATCCCTTGTTTTTTCTCTTCTTCTTTTTGAACCACTATAATGCAGATATTATTTCTCTTCATGTTATCACAGAGCTCTCTTAGAGTTACCTCAGACTTTTTGGGTCTTTTTTTTCTGCTCTGCTTCCATGACTTTATTTATCATGTTTTCTAACTTGCTGATTTGATCCTCAGCTTTATCAATTCTGCTTTTAATTCCTTTTATTTTGGTCTTTATTTCTGATATTGTATTTGTCACCTCCAACTGATTTTTAAAAAATATTTTAATGTTCTTTTTTATACTTGCTATCTCTTTATTTAGGTGTTTGTAATGACCATCTATTGTTGTTCTACGATTCCTAGCATCCTAACAATTACTATTCTAAACTATGTATCCAGCAGTTTGGTTATTTCCATATCACACAGTGTCTTTTCTGGAAATTTCTTTTGTGATTTTATTTGGATTGCACTTTTCTGTCTTCTCATTATGTCTGTGTATTTGGGTGTGTTGTTGTTTTTTTAATATTAATATTTTTTTATTAAATTTAATGCAGTGACATTGATAAATCAGGGAACATATGTTGAGAGAAAATATCTCTAGATTATTTTGACATTTGATTGTGCTGTATACCCCTCCCGCAAAGTTAAATTGTCTTCTGTCACCTTCTATCTGGTTTTCTTTGTGCCCCTCCCCTCCCCTAACCCCTCTCTCCTTCTTCACCCCCTCCCCCCTCCCGCAACCCCCCTGCCCCTGTTGCCATTACATTCTTGTTCATGTCTCTGAGTCTCATATTTATGTCCCTTCTATGTATGGATTCATCTCAGTTTTTTTTTCTGATTTACTTATTTCACTCCGTATAATGTTGTCAAGGTCCATCCATGTTATTGTAAATGATCCGATGTCATCATTTCTTATGGCTGATTAGTATTCCATAGTATATATGTACCAAAGCTTTTTAATCCACTCGTCCTCTGACGGACACTTGGGCTGTTTCCAGATCTTCGCTATTGTGAACAATGCTGCCACAAACATGCGGGTGCATTTCTCCTTTTCGAGCCGTTCTATGGTGTCCTTGGGGTATATTCCTAAAAGTGGGATAGCTGGGTCAAAAGGCGGTTCGATTTTCAGTTTTTTGAGGAATCTCCATACTGTTTTCCACAGTGGCTGCACCAGTCTGCATTCCCACCAGCAGTGCAGGAGGGTCCCCTTTTCTCCACATCCTCGCCAGCACTTATTCTGTGTTGTTTTGTTGATAAGCGCCATTCTGACTGGTGTAAGGTGATATCTCATTGTGGTTTTAATTTCCATTTCTCTAATGATTAGTGATGTTGAGCATTTTTTCATATGCCTATTGGCCATCTGTATGTCCTCTTTGGAGAAGTGTCTATTCATCTCTTTTGCCCATTTTTGGATTGGGTTGTTTGTCTTCCTGGTGTTGAGTTTTACAAGTTCTTTATAAATTTTGGTTATTAACCCCTTATCAGACGTATTGTCAAATATGTTCTCCCATTGTGTAGTTTGTCTTTTTATTCTGTTCTTGTTGTCTTTAGCTGTGCAAAAGCTTTTTAGTTTGATATAGTCCCATTTGTTTATCCTGTCTTTTATTTCACTTCCCCGTGGAGATAAATCAGCAAATATATTGCTCCGAGAGATGTCGGAGAGCTTACTGCCTATGTTTTCTTCTAAGATGCTTATGGTTTCAGGGCCTACATTCAAGTCTTTTATCCATTTTGAGTTTATTTTTGTGAGTGGTGTAAGCTGGTAATCTAGTTTAATTTTTTTCAGGTAGCTGTCCAATTTTCCCAACACCATTTGTTAAAGAGGCTGTCTTTACTCCATTGTATTTCCTTACCTCCTTTGTCAAATATCAGTTGTCCATAGAACTGTGGGTTTATTTCTGGGTTCTCTGTTCTATTCCATTGATCTATATGCCCGTTCTTATGCCAGTACCAGGCTGTTTTGAGTACAATGGCCTTGTAGTATAACTTGATATCAGGAAGTGTGATACCTCCCACTTTATTCTTCTTTTTTAAGATTGCTGAGGATATTCGTGTCCTTTTTTGGTTCCATATAAATTTTTGGAATATGTGTTCTATATCTTTGAAGTATGTCATTGGTATTTTAATTGGTATTGCATTGAATTTATAAATTGCTTTGGGTAATATAGACATTTTAATGATGTTTATTTTTCCTAACCATGAGCACGGTATATGCTTCCACTTGTTAGTATCTTCCTTGATTTCTTTTATCAATGTTTTGTAATTTTCCGAGTACAAGTCTTTAGTCTCCTTGGTTAAGTTTACTCCTAGGTACTTTATTTTTTTGGTTGTAATTGTGAAGGGGATTGTTTCCTTAATTTCTCTTTCTGACTGTTCATTGTTGGTGTATAAAAATGCTTCTGATTTCTGAGTATTGATTTTATATCCTGCCACTTTGCTGAATTTATTTATCAGGTCCAGTAGTTTTTTGACTGAGACTTTAGGGTTTTCTATATACAATATCATATCATCTGCAAATAATGATAGTTTTAATTCTTCTTTTCCAACTTGAATGCCTTTTATTTCTTCTTCTTGTCTGATTGCTGTGGCTAGGACTTCCAGGACTATGTTAAATAAGAGTGGTGAAAGGGGGCACCCCTGCCTTGTTCCTGATCTTAAGGGTATTGCTTTTAATTTTTTCCCATTGAGTATGATGTTGGCTGTGGGTTTCTCATAGATGGCTTTTATCATGTTGAGGTATGTTCCCTGTATTCCCACTTTTCTGAGAGTTTTGATCATGAATGGGTGCTGGATTTTATCAAATGCTTTTTCTGCATCTATTGAAATTATCATATGGTTTTTCTCCTTCTTTTTGTTTATGTGATGAATTACATTGATTGATTTACGAATATTGTACCAGCCTTGCCTCCCCAGAATAAATCCCACTTGATCATGGTGTATGATTTTTTCCATATATTGTTGGATCCGGTTTGCTAATATTTTGTTGAGGATTTTACCATCTATATTCATCAGAGATATTGGCCTATAATTTTCTTTCTTTGTGTGGTCTTTGCCTGGTTTTGGAATCAGAATTATGCTCGCCTCATAAAAGGAGTTTGGAAGTCTTCCTTCCTCTTGAATTTTTTGAAATAGTTTGAGAAGGATAGGAGTTAGTTCTTCTTTGAATATTTGGTAGAATTCCATTGTGAAGCCATCGGGTCCCGGACTTTTCTTTGTTGGGAGTTTTTTGATAACTGTTTCGATCTCCTTTGGTGTAATTGGTCTGTTTAAGTTTTCTGATTCTTCCAGATTGATTTTTGGAAGATTGTACGTTTCAAGGAATTTGTCCATTTCATCTAGGTTGTCTAGTTTTTTGGCATACAGTTCTTCATAGTATTTTCTTACAATATTTTGTATTTCTGTTGTGTCAGTTGTTATATCTCCTCTCTCATTTCTAATTTTATTTATTTGAGTCCTCTCTCTCTTTTTTTGGTGAGTCTACTTAAAGGTGCATCAATCTTGTTTACCTTTTCAAAGAACCAGCTCCCAGTTTCATTGATCCTCTATATTGTTTCTTTAGCCTCTATGTCATTTATTTCTGCTCTGATCTTTATTATTTCCTTCCTTCTACTACATTTTGGCTTTACTTGCTGTTCTTTTTCTAATTCTTTTAGATGCAGGGTTAAGTTGTTTATTTGAGCTTTTTCTAGCTTCTGAAAGTGTGCCTGTAGTGCTATGAACTTCCCTCTCAGCACTGCTTTCGCTGTGTCCCATAAATTTTGAGTTGTTGTATGCTCATTGTCATTCGTTTCTAGGAATTTCTTTATTTCTTCTTTGATCTCATTCTTAATCCATTCATTATTTAACACCCTGCTATTTAGTTTCCATGTGTTTGAGAATTTTTGAGCTTTTCTGCTGTGATTCATTTCTAGTTTCATGCCGTTGTGATCGGAGAAAGTGCTTGATATGATTTCAGTCTTCTTAAATTTGTTGAGAGCACTTTTGTGCCCTAACATGTGGTCTATCCTAGAGAATGTACCATGAGCACTTGAAAAGAATGTATATTCTGCTGCTTTAGGGTGAAAGGTTCTGAAGATATCTATTAAATCGAGTTGATCTAGTGTTTCCAATAAGTCTGCTGTTTCTTTGTTAGTTTTCTTTCTTGAGGATCTATCTAGTGATGTTAGTGGGGTATTGAAATCCCCTACTATTATAGTATTGCTGTTGATCTCGCCCTTTAAATCCATCAAAGTCTGTTTTATATATTTGGGTGCTCCTATATTAGGTGCATAGATATTTATAATAGTTATATCTTCCTGTTGGATTACTCCCTTTATCATTATGTAGTGGCCTTCTTTATCTCTTACTATATCCTTTGTTTTAAAGTCCAATTTGTCTCATATAAGTATTGCTACCCCAGCTTTTTTTTCATTTCCATTTGCATGAAACATTTTTTTCCATCCTTTTACCTTCAATCTGTGTGTGTCTTTTGTTCTAAGGTGTGTCTCTTGTAGACAACATATGTATGGGTCCTGTTTTCTTATCCATGCAGCTACCCTATGTATTTTGATTGGATCATTTAATCCATTTACATTTAAGGTTATTATTGATATGTAGTTGTTTATTGCCATTTTCTTCTTTAAAGGTGTATTCCTTTTTCTTTTTTTTTTTTTATGTATTCTTTTCCCACTTTATCTGTTTACACCAGGCCCCTTAATATTTCCTGCAGCATTGGTTTGGTTGTAATGAATTCCTTGAGTTGTTTTTTGTCTGGGAAGCTTTTTATTTCTCCTTCAATTTTAAACGATAGCCTTGCTGGATAAAGTGGTCTTGGTTGTAGGTTCTTGTCTTGCATTACTTTGAATATTTCTTGCCATTCCCTTCTGGCCTCAAGTGTTTCTTTTGAGAAGTCAGATGTCATGCTTATGGGGGCTCCTTTGTAGGTGATAACTTTTTTTTCTCTTGCAGCTTTTAATATTTTCTCTTTATCGCTTAGCTTTGGTATTTTAATTATGATGTGTCTTGGTGTAGGTTTCTTTGGGTTTCTCTTTAATGGAGTCCTCTGTGCTTCTTGGATTTGTGAGAGTTTCTCTTGCATTAATTTAGGGAAGTTTTCAGCTATGATATGATTGAACAAAGTCTCTATCCCTTGTTCTTTTTCTTCTTCTTCAGGAACCCCTATGATGCGGATGTTATTTCTCTTCATGTTGTCACAGAGCTCTCTAAGAGTTTCCTCTGACTTTTTGAGTCTTTTTTTCTCTTTTCTTCTCTGCTTTCATGCCTTCATTCCAGTTGTCTTCTAACTCGCTGATTCGATCCTCTGCTCTATCTATCCTGTTTTTAATTCCTTCCATTGTGGTCTTTATTTCTGATATTGTATTTGTCGTCTCCAACTGATTCTTTTTTATACTTGCTATTTCTTTATTTAGGTTTTCAAACTTTCCCTCCATTGTTTTTCTAAGATCTCTAAGCATCCTTACAATCATTATTTTGAACTCCGCATCTGGAAGTTTGATTATTTCCATATCACTCAGTTCATCTCTTGAAAGTGTCTCTTGTGGTTTCATTTGGATTGCACTCCTTTGTTTTCTCATCTTCTTTTTTTTTATTTGTAGAGTTGATTGAGTCTAGGCTTGGTTTTGTCTGCCTCCAGTTTTCATTTGTGTTATTTTTAGGTCTTTGTGGGTTGGTATCAGCTATTATTTGTAATCCACTTTCAGATTTGGGCAGCTTTGAAGTCTTGATTTGTTTGTTTTCTTAACAGGTGATAGTCTTGTTAACTGATCTCAGCAGGGGGCTTCCTTAAAACTGTATCCAGGAATGCTGTGGGTGTAACCTGAGACGCTGAAGGTCTCTTCCTCCAACTAATCTCACTGGGGGCAGGGTTTTTTCTCTCAGCTTCAGTAGGGGGAGGTGTATCTCAGATCTCCATGGAGACCTGAGTTACTGCCCCTCCTCCCCACTTCTTGTTTTCAGCTGTGTCTTGTTTCGCTGATTGGAGCTGGATAGATGTCCGGAGATCTCTGATCCGGAAGCAATTCAGCTCTGTTTTGTCAAAGGTTCAGTCCCTCCCCCAGCTATGGTCGCCTCCAGCACAAATGAGTCAGCTTTTTTATTTCGTTTCTTGCATACCTTAGCCCCTCACAGTCTGTCCCTCTCCCTGTCTTTTCCACTTGGGAGATAAGCTGGTCTTTTCAACCCACCTTGCTCCCTGGTCGCCAGGTAAGTGGCTGTGAGCAGTAGTTTCTGCTCTTTTTCCTCTGTGAAATCCTCTCTGGGCTCTCAGCCTCACCCCCCCTCCTTCCCTTCCTGTAAGCAGAGGAGATTCAGGCACTCCTTACCAGGATTATTGTGGCTTCCTCTTTGCTCCTTGGTTTTTGAGAGCTGTTCTTGCAGTTCAGTGTTGGTTTTTCATGCTGATTTTTTCTAAATTGATTTGTATTCCAGTATGGTGTTGAGAGCTGGGTGTCTGTGCATCCGCCTACTCCGCTGCCATCTTCTCTCTCGGGTGTGTTGTTTTTAGGGGGCTGTTTGAGTCTAGGTTTGGTGTTGTCTGCCTCCAACTTTTATTTGTGTTATTCCTAGGTCTTCTTGGGTTGTTATCAGCTGTCATTTGTAATCCACTGTCAGGTTTGACTTTTCTAGTCAAATGATTTTAAAGTTTTGATTTGTTTGTTTTCTTCTGAATTATCTCACTGGTTGTCTTGTTTACTGACCTCAGCAGGGGGCTTATTTGAAACTGTATCCAGGAATTCAGTGGGTGTAACCTGAGACTCTGAAGGCCTGATCTGCCAGTTACTCTCTCTCTCTGGGGTCAGGGTGTTTTCTCAGGTTCAGTAGGCGAGGTGTATCTCAGATCTCCATGGAGATCTGGGTTACTGCCCCTCCTCCCCACTTCTTGTTTTTAGCTTTGTCTTCTTGCGTTGATTGGAGCTGGAGAGATATCTTGAGATGGGTGAACTGGAACCACTTGTTTTGTGTTATGTGGAAGGATAAACCCCTCCCCCAGCTACAGCCCTCTCCAGCACTGGATGAGTCAGCTTCTCAGGTCTTCCCATGCATTCCTCTGCCAGTCACTGTCTGTCACTCTTTCCCCTTTCCTTTTGGAAGATAAGCCAGCCCTTTCAACACACCTCATCCCCAGGTCCCAGTCAAGTGGCTGTGAGCAATATTTACTACTCTTTTCCTTGGAATGAGAACCCTTCTGTGCTCTCAGCCCCACAATTTCTTTGTTCCTTTTAGAAAGGGAGACTCACCTCTCCCCGGCTTTCCCTACCAGGCTCAGTGTGGCTTCTCCTTTGCTCCTTAGTTTTTATTTTTAGAGCTGTTCTTGTAGTTTAGATTTGGTTTTTCACACTGATCTTATATTAATTTGTAATCCACTTTGGTAGTATGAGCTGGGAGTCTGTGCAGTTGCCTACTTGCTGCCATCTTCAGGTCTCTCTAGGACAAATATTCCTTGACAAGCCAAACATTTCCTAAGCCCTTTTGATTCTGTTTGTTCACTGCTCCTGCCATTCCCCAGGCACCATGTGAAATAAAAATATGCCATTAACTAATAAGCAAGGAACATGATAGCCTTTTAAAACCGCACTAAACTTAATTTTCTATGATAATGATACAAATTTAAAAATTTTAATTCTTTTAAGTGAGAGGAAGGGAGATAGATTTCTTTATGTGCCCCAACCAGGATTCACCAAGCAACCCCAGTCTGAGGTCCTTGCTCAGACTACCGAGTTATCCTCAGTTCTTGCAGTCAACACTTGAACTGACTGAATTATCGAGCTGATGATGAAACCAATCAAGCCATTTACTGTGGGAGGGGAAGAAAGAGAGAAGGAGGAGATGGAGGAATAGAGAAGCAGATAGTCGCTTTTTGTGTGTGCCCTGACCAGAGTTTGAACCTGGGATGTCCACATGCTGGGCCAATACTCTATCTACTGGGAAAAGTAGCATGGGCCTGTTTTCTGAGGGCCACCTCTGTCTAGCATATAGGGTAAGAGCAGAGGTTCAATCGATGCCCAGAAGCCTGGAATGCTGTGCTGTGGTCTGAGCTGAGGTGCTGGAACCTTTGCTGAGTGAGGTGGGATGATGGTGCTGTTCTTTTCTATAGGGTGGCTTATTATTTTAAGTTTTGCTTTGTTAATTTTTAAAGAATACAGTTCAGTGGGAATTTTCTCAGAGATTACTTTATCTCCAAGTGAGAGAGGATTATGGATTAGCTGGAGAAGGATGGAAGTCAGGCATGTAAGAAGTATGATTGGGGGACATGTCTGGTTAGCTCAGTTGGTTAGAGCTCCAACCTGTAATTCCAAGGTTGATCCCAGGTCAGGGCACATACAAGAAATGACCAATGACTGCATGTCTAGGTAGAACAATGAATAAATGCCTGTCTTTATCTTTTTTTTTGGTCTTTTCTTCTCCTCTTCCTCTTTTTTTTAATTTTCCTGAAGCTGGAAACAGAAAGAGACAGTCAGACATACTCCCGCATGCACCCGACCAGGATCCACCCAGCAGGCCGACCATGGGCCGACGCTCTGCCCATCCTGGGTGTTGCCATGTTGCAACCAGAGCCACTCTAGTGCCTGAGGCAGAGGCCACAGAGCCATCCCCAGTGCCCAGGCCATCTTTGCTCCAATGGAGCCTCGGCTGCAGGAGGGGAAGAGAGAGAGAGAGAGAGAGAGAGAGGAAAGTGCGGCGGAGGGTTGGAGAAGCAAATCGGTGCTTCTCCTGTGTGCCCTGGCCGGGAATCAAACCTGGGTCCTCCGCACACTAGGCCGATGCTCTACCGCTGAAGCAACCAGCCAGGGATCCTCTTCCTCTTATTTTTCTTTTTCCTCCTCTGCTTTTTGTCCTCAAAAAGCAATCAATTTGTAAAAAGTATGGCTAGGAAAATATTTTGAAAAAAAATTTCATTGTATATAAAATGGGCTGACTGAATAAAATCAAGTATGAATATTTGATGTGAAGCTTGAATAAAAACATATTGTCAGTTTGTCATCTGTTGGAAACTATGATGGAGCAATTTCTAGTTGGGGTCAGTGGTGTGTATAAAGAACTGTGCTAAAAGCTACATGTATATATGAAATGTCAGCACTGGTCTACCCATAGAAGGGGTAAAACAGCCCCTGATGCTATTTGATAGTCCCTCATCTGGCAATGCAAAGAAGGGACCCTTGATATTGGCTTTTTGAATTTCTAAAGAAGATATAGTACATAAACATGAAAAGAGAAAACAGACTGTAAAAATCGCTTTGTGGGAGACAGAGATTACATTGTTAACTTCATAATAATGACTCGTGGGACAGGTCTAAACAAAACATATGACCCAGGCGGCCTTATAAACATCTGTCCTGACCAAAATTTTCTCTTTCAGCAGAACCACAGCCAGACATGCACCCATGTTCTTCCTTCTCTCTGGCTTTCTCCAGTCAGAAATTCCTCAGTCAACATGTGGGATGCAATCACCCCTCTGATATTCTCTCAGGAACATCTACAAGAAAGCACCTACAATCAAAGGATCCCTACCCAGAGGATGAAAATCAGCAGCAGCAACATACTGATACACACAATGAGGATGGCAAAGCTGAAGGTCAAAAGGTCAAAGAGAAGTACAAATATCTGATTAAAAGAAACAGGCTGAGGAGGATTTCAAGGGCCTTTTTCAAACCTTCCAAAGGACACATGGGAAGGTCTAGTGAGCAAGAGAGAATGATACAGAAAGCACTAAGCAGAGGCCAGAACGGAAATTCAGTGGACATAGAAAAACTCTCTATGAGAGTAGTAATGTCAACAAATGAAGCTATCAAGCATGGAGATTGTCAGCAAGGCTTGGATAATGGGTCAAATTTCCTCAAAAACCAGAGAAAACACACAGAGGAGAAGAACTATGTTTGCAGGGAGTGTGAAAGAGGTTTTACACAAAAGTAAGATCTCCTAATAAACCAGAGGACACACTCAGGGGAGAAACCCTTTGTTTGCAGGGAGTGTGAGCAAGGCTTTACAAAAAGGTCACAACTCTTTACACATCAGAGAACACATTCAGGGGAGAAGCCCTATGTTTGCAGCATGTGTTAATGACGTTTTTCTCAGAAGTCAAGTCTCTTCAGACAGCAGAGGATACACTCAGGGCAGAAGCCCTATATTTGCAGGGAGTGTGAGCGACGCTTTACAGAAAAGTCATATCTCATCACACACCAGAGAACACACTCAGGGGAGAAGCCCTATGTTTGCAGGGAGTGTGAGTGAGGATTTTCAAAGAAGTCAACTCTCCTAAGGCACCAGAGAATACTCTCAGGGGAGAAGCCCTATGTTTGCAAGGAGTGTGAACGAGGCTTTACACAAAAATCAGTTCTTGTAATGCACCAGAGAACACACTCAAGAGAGAATCTCTATGTTTGCAGGGAGTGTGAGCGAGGCTTTTCACTAAAATCAACTCTCCTTTCACACCAGAGAACACACTCAGGGAAGAAGCCCTATGTTTGCAGGGAGTGAAAGCAAGGTTTTTTACAGAAGTCAACTCTCCTCAGACAACAGAGGATACACTCAAGGGAGAAGCCCTTTGTTTGCAAGGAGAGTGAGTGAATCATTAGCAATAAATTGTGTCTCCATATTCATAGCTCTTACACAGGTCATACCCCAGCTCTGAGGGGACTTCATAGGAAGTACACTGACCCCTTACCATCATTAGATTGTAATTAGTATAGAAGTAACTAGTTAAACAACTTCTTCACTTTCATGACAAAAGATGAGCTGGACAAATAGTTCCTCAAGTGATATGGAAATGTCAACACCCATATTCTCCTGGTCTCTTGCCTCCTGTTCTAATAAATCTTATCTTCATAAAACTATGATGCCCATATACCTCATTCTTTCCCTCCCCATCACTGTAAGCAAAGAGTTCTCAGAGGGCCATGGAGAACTCACACTGTCAAGCACAGAAACTCAACCCCTAAAAAACATAGAAATCTGAAGTCAATTTACATAGGTTACTTCGCAGGGAGAGGGATTTGAGACAGACTCACCAGGGAAAGTCCTTTTCTTCACTCCAGGGAAGTGGAGGCTTCTCTCCTAGTAGGCTCACCACCCTCTTCTCTTGGGTTTCTTGGCACTTGTCCTGGTTTTCTCTGAGCTCTGTAGTCTTTGGTGAAAACCAGAAAGAAATATGTGCATGTCCATGTCTGTGTCCCTGGCTCAGGCTGGGCAGCTAGTCTCCCTCACTCTCTCCTCACAGTTTCTTTAGGGTGAGAATCTTATGGTATACACCATATGGACTCTAGATCATTCCATAGTGGGTTTCAATCTTGGCTCTGCCTTCACCAGCTTTGCAACATAAGGCAAGATTCTCAAATTCTCTGTGCCTCTTTTTTAATCTACAAAATGGGAATGGTGCCTAACCAAGCAGTGGTGCAGTGCATAGAGCATTGGAATGGGATGAGAATGACCCAGGTCTAAAACACCAAGTTTGCTGGCATGAGCACAGACTCACCAGCTTGAGTGCTGGGTTGCATACTTAAGCATGGAATCATAGACATGACATTATGGTCACTGTCTTGAAATTCAGTGTTGCTGTCATGAGCAAAAAGTTACTTGTTCTGCTTTAGTCTCCTGTACAAGGCACATAATAGAGAGCAATCAATGAACAACTAAGATGCTCTAACAAAGAATTAATGCTTCTTATCTCATTTTCTTTCTGTTTGTCACTATCTGTCCCTTTCTCCATCTCTCTTAAATAAAAATTGCTTTTCTGTCTCCACACTCTAACATAGATAAAATAAATAAATAAAATGACTATGACTAAACTCTCCAGATCAAGGATATATGAAAGTTGATGCTTTCTGCTCTTCCCCCTTCTCTCTCTCTCTCTCTTTCTCTCTCTCTCTCTCCAATCTCTAGAATAAATGTTAATAAATAAATAAAATAGAAATTGCTACACAATCAGTCTGCAGGATTGGAGATCTTCCTTCCAAACATTTGGAGTAATTTTGGCTCAGAAAAACTTTAAAACTTTCAGGTTTCATGTTTCATATTTCAACAAGACCAAGTACCTAACCTTGTAAAAATAAGCTCTGACTGATATATGATTAGAAAATGGCAAATTCAGACTACTATATTATGGCACTCACATCTGTTAGGACGGCTAAAGTTTAAATATGACAGTACCAATGTTCTCATGCATTCATTAATTCTTAGATGTCCCCTGACTAAGGATTCAGCCTATAACTTTGGTGTATCAGAATGATGCTTTAACTAACTAAGCTTCCTGGCCAAGGCAAAACCATGGATTTTATCCAACTCTCATTTAAAGATAGAAAACACCTCTTTCAGAACCAATAGATTACCACACACAAAAAAAACCAGTAGAGAGAAAACTTACTTAACATAAGCATGTAAGTGCATCAACTGAGGAAGGAATGGCAGGCCCCCTCTTCACTGAGCAGAAAAAACAAAAAAAATGCAAGAGAAGGGAGCCTGCATGAGTAATGAGTCAGACAGTTCTAGATTAACTACTTTCTATAATTCTCTGAAAAGGTGCCTGGGACCACTTGCTACAGAGAGCAAGGAAGATAAAGGTATCTGAAAACCCCTTTTTTTCTTCTCAAAAGCATTTAAGAAACCATGTTTACATACATTAATTAAATTTTTCAACACTTGTCTTCTAATTACACCTGAATTTACCCTCCCATCCTAGAGTCATGAGAGTGACATGTACCTCTAGACAATGGGGTCACAAGCTCCTTGCATGAATATTTGTATTCTGTAAAAGTTATATTAGATGTAAGGAATCTAACTTTAAGGAGCACACATTTGGTTTCCTCTTTGGGGATCATGCTGCTCCACAAGCTAAATAAATTCTACTTCCTTCATCAAGTTGCCTGGGTGGTTTTTCATGCCTTGATTCCTACAATGCAACCAATGACAGATAATCCACTGTACCCATCCCTGTAACTCCTTACTGCCACAAAGGTGTTATTTCAAAAATGCACTCGGCCTAACAGTAGTGACACAGACTGAGGACACATTTAAAAGAAACCATATTGCAGTATAAAGCAAGTGACAACACACTTTAAAGATTTGAAATTATATAACCTATTTCCACCTCATGAGAGCTGACCTTGAAATCCTTATTAGCAGATAAACCAGGAAGTCCTTTTACTTACACTTATAAAATACAATTTTAAATAACCTGTAACATACATGGTAATTAGAATTCTAAAATAATTTATCTACTGAAAGAGAATAATTAAAAAAAAACCTGTGGTGCCCTAAACAGATGGCTCAGTGCGTGGAGTGTCCCCCTTGTGTGCTAAGGTTTTGGGTTTTGTCACAGGTCTCAGCACCTAAGAGAAGTTACCAAGAAATAATTTTATATTTCTCTCTCTTTCTCAAATCAATGTAAAAAATTAAAAATATAATGAAAAAATCTGTGATAGAGCTGCAACATGCCTAGTGCATTTCTCTCCACAGAAAGGCAGAAAACAAAAGAGAAACTAAAAAATGAAGATATCTCTTCAGACTATATTTCTATTTTCACCTAGAAAATACTTTTTTTCCCATCAACAATCTAATTCTGCACCTCACAGTGTTTTCTTCCCGTTTCTGCCTCACATAGTGCCTCTCCAAGACAGGAACAATTTTTCTCTCACTTTCCCAAAACACATGACCTGAAGATCCTGTAGTGAAGACAGGTGAGCAAGAGGGGGCATCCCCACTTTTTGTCACTGTCCCAAGAGAAGAAAATCTCCATGCGGGGAGTCTTCCCTAATAGAGGTTGTCACCACCTGTCAGGGAGCTCCAAGAGAGCGAGAGTGGAGAAGTTTGGCTAGGCGCCTAGTCTTTCTGAGCAGTCTACTGAGACTGAAAGTCCAACCCCTCAAAAGTTGAGGCATGTCAGAGAAAACCATCTGACCAGAGCAAATTTTTGTGCAAAAGAGAAGCCGACTGGGGATGGGGAAGGAAGAAAACTCCTTACCTTCTTGTCCGGCAAGGGTTCGGAACATGGTCAGATTGCCAGCCAAGCAACCTACAATTACATGTCCAAACAGAATCACAGAGTAAGCCTGAGATGAGCTGCCGCTGCCCACTGCTTCTCTGAGAGCCCCCTCCCCTCCCTTCACAAAAACCTGTTTCTTATCCACCACTGCCATCTCTTTCTTCTCCCCTGCTGGCCAGGGGCCCCTCCCTTTACTGTGTTCTTAAGTCCCTCCTCTGTCAGGACTTTCTCAGCCTGGCATTGTTTCTTACACTGGTTTTCAGGACGTCCAACCCCAATTTTCTTGCAGGAAGTTCTGGCCCTCTCCTGCATTTGGCTCCAGCGTTTCCCTGCGGGGTCTGGGTGCCATGCTCCACATAAGCCCTCTTCCTTTTATTCTCAATCCCCTAAACCCCTATCCAGAACCTGTTAACATGGCATTTAAAGTTTTTAACAGTCCCAACTAGTAGAAACAGGCCAAGGCTGTTCGCCAGACCTGCATTCAGCAGAAGGTAATGCCCCAAACCCTGACTTTTGTGGTGATTCTGAGACCAGAAAAGCCAACAGCAGCTAACATTAATTGTGGCAAGCAGGATCATTGGTCCCATCAGGGCCCCTGCTGTGGCTGCCCACTGAGCCCTGCCCTGACTGCAAGCAGCCCAGTCACTGGTGAAGTGATTGCCCCTTTGGGCAACAGGTTTTTACTGAGCACCTCTATGTGGAGGACAAGCTGCCCAAATGGGAAGGCCAATCCAGCCAGGTGGGTGCATCGCTCAAACTCCTAGGACACAGCCTGGACTCAGAGAACCCAGGGTATGCTGCAACTAGTGGGTAAGTCCATCTCATTTCTTGTGGACATGGGGGCTACCTTCTCTGTTTTGCCATCACACTCTGGACCTCTAGTTCCCTCAAAGCTCTCGGTTATGGGAATGAATGGGACCCTCTTCCTTTCTCCTTTTATGCCACTCCTGACATGCAGTTTTGCTTCAAGGTTTCATTTTTACAGGACCACTGGCAGTCAGAAACACTGGACTCCATACAGCTCCAGCTCACCAAAAAATTGAACCCTACAAATCCCCCTATTTACTCCTCTGTTTTTAAATACTTACAGGATCGCATTCACAAAGTTTCTCAATTCACGGCCACACAGATGTTCCTCCTGACACCCCTCCAAACCACCACTTTCTGATCTCCCCCTTACCATGACACCCCTATTCAGCAGGAAGTAGCTAGATGAATAAACAGTGCCCCTTTTACTATTTAACACAAAAGGTCAGAATGTAAGGTTGGTGGATAATGGGGGATGGTCACTTGGGGAACTCAGACCTGCAAACTTTGGCTGGGACTGCCCACAGCCAAGTGCACCAAGAGAGGCTTCGCAGGAACTCTTTGGAAAAAAGCGACTGTCTGCTAGCCAGTGAGATTTCACCGCACCATATTAGCTCAACTTCCCTAGAGGGACCCCTTTAAATATCTCCCATGCAGTTTAATCCCTGCAACTTCCCTGGCCTCTGTCTTACCTTGGGGCCAGGAAATGCTGGGTAGGTTGCACGCTCTGTACTCAATAAAAACTTTTGATATTCCACATTTTGCAGCTCTGAGCCCTCTTCCTTCCTTCTCGGTGGGGAAAAATACCTTACAATTACCCCTCTTGGAAAATGGGGAGCCAGCAAATGGGCTATGGTCTGCACGCAGTACTGCCTGATCAGAGAAAGTGCAGAGAATGGAAGTGCTGCTGCTCACACTGGTTGGGCTGCTATACTGAAAGAAAACACAAAGCTAGCAAAACCTTGTGGCCCAGTGTGGAGTGAGGGGGGCAATGCTGTGCATGTGCACAGGGCTGCCAAGCCCCAAGTAGGTGAAGAATGAACAAATTAAGGCAGTGTGTGCACCCAGTTATCCCACCAGGACAAAGGGTGAATGTAATGTGGGATGAGATACAAAAAAGCAATCAGGTAAACCAGCGCACACTGTGTTCTGACAACAAATAATTAAAACAGGACATGCAGAGCACACACCACACAGACCCTTCTACACCAGGCATTCCAGTCCAGATTAAAAGGCAAGGAGGCTCACACATGCCAGGCAGCCTATTTGGAACCCATTCCTTCAAGCCAGGTGACATGAGAGGCACTGCATGTACCTCCCCCCAACTACAACTGGTGGGCTGAAACTGTTCAAAACACAATGTAAAAAAACAACATGTTCAAGACTGGACGAGGTGACTATTTCCTTCTACACAAAGGAACAAAAACTGACAGTCAAAGAAAATGGGAAGACAGAAAAATATACCGCAAATGAAGGAACAAGAAAAAAGCTCCCGAGAAACATTCTAATGAAATAGAGATGGGCAATTGAACAGATAAAGAATACAAAGCAAACAGTCATAACAACGTTCAATAAACTTGAGAATAGAATAAAGGAACTCAAGAGAGCACTTGAACAACAAGAAAATGTAATAAGCTCATCTGGCTTCAGTGCCAGGTCATAAATATGACCCCATGATTGCTGCTTGAGCCCAAAAGTCGCTGGCTTAAAGCCCAAGTCGCTGGCTTGAGCAAGGGGGTTACTGAATTGGCTGGAGTCCATAGCCTGGCCAGTCCTTGCATCCCTAGGGCTGGCCTCAAGTGTCGCTTTTTTAAAAAGACTTTATTTATTCCATTTTTAGAGAGGAGAGAGAGAGATAGAGAGAGGAGGAGGAGCAGGAAGCATCAACTCCAATATGTGCCTTGACCAGGTGAGCCCAGGATTTCAAACCGGCAACCTCAGCATTCCAGGTTGATGTTCTATCCTGGTGTTTTCCAACGTGGGGCCCATGCCCCACAGGGGGGCAATTTGATAGTTAAGGGGAGCAATTTGATAATGGACTTGACGCAACTTTAATTCTTTTGCCCCGGGCCATTTAAATGCAATGCTAGATATCGGTGCCAAATTTAACAAAAAATGCAATTCTTAAATAATTGTGGTAAATAATTATTAAGTATAATTTTGTTTGACGAGACCAAAATATCAACTGGGTTATTGGCGTCATCAAGTAAACTTCGTCCTGGGTTCACCGTGGAGCGTGCCGTCTGCTGCGGGGAACCCCGGATGTTTTAAAAACTCACTAACAATGCAGTTATTCTCACCTAATTGGCCCATCACAACTTCTATAGTGTTTCACATCATTCAGTTGGTGTTAATTTGAAATGTGTCAGTCAAAACTGTTGTAAAAGCTTGTTGATTTAATAAATATACATATATATATATTGTATAGATATAATTGGTATTTGATTTTATTTTTATCAATATTAAACTCTTTATTAAGTACTTCTTGCATCGGGGCTAGAAAGCACTAATATTTTATAAATATTATTGGGGCTATAATAGTGCATGCATGACAATTTTAATTTTAGAAGCATAACTTTCCAGAAAATTTTGTCAAGTGGAAAAAATATAGATACCTTTTGATTTGCGGTGGTAGTGTAGTAAATGTTTTATATACATTTAAATAAATATGAATTTTTAGTATATGTTTACTCTATGTCACATTGAATATATTTTAACACATATTTTAATATTAGTTTTTAATTGATTTTATTTTTATTTCTTATAGCCCATAGTAAAATGAGTGGTGCAAGCAAGAAAAAAACTCGTCAATATTCAGAGGAATATTTAAAATTCGGCTTCATAACCGCTGTTCACGATGAGCGGATTCCTTTTTGTCTTTTATGCCAGCAATGCTTGACCAACAAATCAATGAAACGAGGTCATCTTGAGGCACATTTGAATGCAAAACATAGTGCTTATATTAATTCAGATTTGAGTTACTTTAAAATTTTAAAGAAAATTTTTGAAAAAAGAACAACATTCAAGTCTCTATTTACTGCTCATACTTCAACTAATAATCGTGTTCTTGAGGCTAGTTATCAAATTTCTTTATTCATCGCTAAAACTGGAGAAAATCACACTATAGGAGAGAATTTAATAAAACCATCAATATCAGCATTTCTTTTTTTTTTTTATAATTTTATTTTTTTAATGGGGTGACATCAATAAATCAGGATACATATATTCAAAGATAACAAGTCCAGGTTATCTTGTCGTTCAATTATGCTGCATACCCACCACCCAAAGTAGCATTTCTTAAAATGGTTCTTGAAAAGATGACAAAGATGTAAAAGCTATGCCACTCAGTGACAATACTGAGTGAGGAATTGCAGAAGAATAGACAAAATGAGTGAGGATATTGAAAAACAACTTATTGAAAAGCTGAAAACAAGAAAATTCTCCTTGCAAATGGATAAATCAACTTTGAGAGACAGTGAGGCAATATTGATAACTTACATAAGATATATTGATAACTAACATAAAGGACATTTTGCTGAAGAAATGTTGTTCTGTAAAAGATTAGAAAGCACCACTACCTCCAGAGATATATATAATAAGCTAAAACACTACTTAGATGTCAATGATATACCAATGAAAAATATAACATTTTGTGCTGCAGATGGTGCTCCCAACATGATGGGCAAGAAAAATAGTTGCTTATAATTGATGAAAGATGCGAATCCAGAAATGATTCTTGTGCATTGTGTTATTCATAGGGAAAACTTGGTAGCTAAAAACATCTCGCCTGTTCTGAATGAAGTATTACATACAGTAATAAAGTGTGTTAATGCTCTTAAAGCTAGTGCCAAATGTGAGCATCTTTTCAAGCTATTTTGTGAAGAACAAAATGAAGACCATGTGAGACTTTTACTTCATACTGAAGTAAGATGGCTCTCTAAAGGAAACTGTTTGAAAGGATTTATGGAACTGTTTGATACTCTTAGTGATTTTTTAAGCGACAAACCTGAAATGAAGTATCTGTTAACAATAGATGGTAAAGCATTTGTGAGTTATTTAGCCGATATCTTTGAAAAACTAAATATATTAATTAAGCCACTTCAAGGAACAAATAAAACTCTTGTCGATGCAAAAGCAAAGATATTTGTTTTCATTACCAATATTGAGTTATGTCAGAAACATATTAACAACAAAAACTTTAAACAGTTTCATTGGCTCCAAAAATGTGAAGTAACTGATACTGCTTTACTTGTTATTGTCAATCATTTGAATATTCTATGGGCTGATTTAAAAGAAAGATTTTTCTGATTTAAAATAAATTGATTTTCCAACATGGGTGATGCAGCCAATGTTAGTGGATTTGTCTGATATATCAAATATGCAGTATCAAGAAGAACTCGCAAAATTGCAAAATGATGATTCAGTTAAAGCTTTATTTAATATCAAAGGAGCAATGGCATGGCTTTGTGAGGAAACAGAAATCAATACCCAAATTCAACCAAATGTGCAAGAAAACTATTGCTATCATTTCCATCTTCATTTTTAGCTGAATGTGGATTTAGTGCTGTAAATGATTTACTGGTAAAAAAAAAGAAATAGGCTGGATATAACACAACATGGAGACTTGAGACTAAACCTAACCAAATTGGAACCTAATATAAAATCTTTGTGCAGCAAGCATTAAAATAAATTAAAATAATAAATTAATATAAAAAAATCTGTATTAAAATTATTTGGAATTTAAATTTCTGTTTTTCATTATATGTTTTGAAATTTTACTTACTGTGTTTTGTTAACAATTTCATAGTGATTTCTTCCTAGGACTTATAATTTATGTTTATTAAGTGAACAAATTAATTTTTTAATGTTAAAAATTATGTATGTTTCATGGGTGGGGGGACATAAAAGTTTAGAAAGGTTAAAGTGGGGCATTGCACAAAAAAGGTTGGGAAACACTGCTTTATCCCCTTGCGCCACCACAGGTCAGGCCCAAGTGTCGCCTCTTAAGACACCCTATCGCAAGAGCACACACAGGCGTGCAAGTGAGCACTTATGGGCCCAGCAGTCAGCCTCAGCGCTGTCTCTTGCACAGGCACATCGGGGCTGATCATGCAGGCTGGCCAGAGTGTGGACGTGGAAAGGAGCTAATGGGGTAGTGCTGAGGGAGCAGTAGGGATGGCATGGTGGGCTGGGGGCAGCCAGGACCCAGTGAGGCGAGGGGCGGTTCTGCCAGAGACTGTACGAGGTCATGTGGCTGCATTTTCCCCCAGCTACCCAATGACTTCAGAGACATCCGCACCTACTTCTTCCAGGAGGTTGGCTGCCTTGGGCGACTGGGAGAAGGCGCTGCTGTGCAAAAGGTGATGGGGCCTGAGGACCAGGCGGGGACTGCGGGGCAGCACACAGGCGGCCTGAGTGTTGCCGTTGCTGTTGGGCAGATATTATGCTCACTTTGTTAAAGATGGTGCTGCTCACGAGGGAGCCCATCACCCAGGTGATATTAATGTGTGTTGGGGGCAGGCTGTGGGCAGGCAGGATCCTTATAGCTTGGAGCTTGGTTTTAGGACTAAGCCAGGGGTTAGAAAGCTTTTTGGCTGAGAGAGCCATGACTGCCACATATTTTAAAATGTAATTCCATGAGAGCCATACAATGACCCGTGTATGTTACACATTAGCCAATAAAAATTTGGTGTTGTCCTGGAGGACAGCTGTGATTGGCTCCAGCCACCCACAACCATGAACATGAGTGGTAGAAAATGAATGGATTGTAATACATGAGAATGTTTTATATTTTTAATGTTAATATTTTTTTATTAAAAATTTGTTTGTGAGCCAGATGCAGCCATCAAAAGAGCCACATCTGGCTCACGAGCCATAGGTTCCTGACTGCTGGACTAAGCCCTTTCCACTCTTTTTGATATGGGGTGGTACAATCCCATCCTGGTTCAGATAAGTGACTTTGTATCAGAGATTTCCTAGTTTGTATATTAGATTAATGGTTTTGGTTTCTACACTATAAAGTGGGACAGACCAGGAGCTTTCTCTCTCTCAGTTCCTGAGATTAGCATTAGAGAGGAGAGCAAAGGCCACATGGAGGAGAGGAGAAGTAGCTAAGATGGCGGAGTGCTGAAGGAAATCAGCCAGTTGGTGCTGAGTTTTTGCAGAAAAAAGGAGATGGGTATATAGGTGAATAAGGCTGGTGAGCTAGAAACCTTTGATTCTAGGAAACTTTGATAATGGCCCTGAATGATGACTTTGGGTTCTTAATGGTTTCAGGAGAATTTGCCTCAGTTTGGGTGATAAAACTGACAGGTTATTTGGTAAAGAGCTGAACCTGGCTATAGAAATTTTTTTCATGAATTTAAATTTTAATATATATATTTTTCTGCTTCAGATAACTCAAATAGTCTGTTTCCTTATCTCTCCAAAATTTTTAGCTTTCCCTTACTATTTGGTTTTACGCATTTATCTTTCATAACTGCACTAATGTTGTATGTTTCACTGTACAAATGCCTTTTTTAACAGAAATTTACAGACCAATGTTTTAATTTTTTTCTCTGAAGCAAAATAATTCACAATAAATTAGCCATGCCCTAATCATTCCTACCAGTCCATGTGCATGGCAGGTAAATACCTTCTCAAGGAAATTATCTACCAAAACAGGAAGACTCCATTTGAATTTCTCAGTGCCTATCTTATTCAGTTTGTGCTGTTATAACAAAATACCATAGATGGTGTCTTAAACAGACACGTAATTCCCTCGTTTTGCAGGCTGGAAGTTCAAGATTAGGGAGGCATTATGGTTGGGTCAAGCGACAGCTCTCTTCCTGGCTTTTGAGTGTTTGCCTACCCACTGTGTCCTCCACATGGATGAAAGAGAAAGAGAGCTTCCTACTCTCCCTCTCTTCTTATAAGAACACTAATTCCTCCACAGTACCTCTGGCATTTTAGTATCCTCAGGTTTCTGAGGCCTGGTACGTGCTCCTAAATCTTCAGGCCAGTGTGGCTTCATAGAAAACATTTCAAGTATAAAACCAGAAGATAGGTAAATAAAAAATGTGGTAATGGGGATTTGGCTCATTCTAATGGACAAAATCAATATGGGTCCCTTAGAGGGCAGATCAAAGTATAAATGCTCAGGTTGAGACATAAAATGCAGGTGAGAATTTGGCAGATAAGTGTAGGTGGGTGGATGAATGTTAATTATAGGTAGAAACCATAACATATGCAAAGAACAAAAAATGAAAGGAAAAAAAGTAATATTCCTATGACTGCAAGTAGGTTAGTTTGGCTAGAGCATAGATTATAAGAGGTTGAGGATGATGTACCTGGGGATATAAATGGGCCAGACCAAAAAGACTCTTGATGCATTATTAACCATTAAAGGTATTAACATGGCAAGGACCTACCCCTTCTCAAAATGTGCAAGGTACAAAAGGTCTTGTATATATCTTTTGATCTTGCTTTTCTTTGCCTTTGACCCAGTCATTTTTTATAAGTATGTTGTTTAATTTCCACATTTTTGTGGATTTCTTTTACTTCTTTTTTTGCTGTTGAATTCTAATTTTAAAGCCTTATGGTCAGAATATATGTTTGATATAATTTCAGTCTTCCTGAATATGTTGATGTTAGTTCTGTGGCCCAACACATGGTCTATTCTTGAGAATGTTCCATGCACACTGGAGAAAAACATATATTCTGAAGTCATAGGATGAAATGTCTTGTAAATGTCTATTCTGTCCATTTGGTCTAGTGTGTCATTTAAGGCCAATATTTTTTATTGTCTTTCTGGTCGGATGATCAATCTATAACTATCAGTGGTGTGTTGAGATTTCCAAGTATGATTGTGTTTTCATCTGTTTCTATTTTTAGATCAGTTAATATATTTTGGTGCTCCCTGGTTTGGTGCCTATATATTAAAACGTGTTATGCCTTCCTGATATAATGTCCACTTTATCATTATGGAATGACCATCTTTGTCTCTGGTTACCTTTGTTGTCTTAAAGTCAGCATTGTCAGATATGAGTATGTCAACACCTGCTTTTCTTTGGGTATTATTTGCTTGGGGAATTGTTTTCCAACCTTTCACTTTGAATCTACTTTTATCATTGCAGCTTAGATGTGTCTTTTGAAAGTAGCATATGATTGGGTTTTGTTTTTTGATCCAATCTGCTACTCTGTGTTTCACTTTTGGTGATTTCAAGTCATTTACATTTAGGGTAATTATTGACACTTGAGGATTTCCTATAGCAATTCTATGTATTGTTTTCTGATGGCTCTGTTTCTCATTTGGTTCTTCTCTTTGTCTTTCTGTCAGTTGTTTTTGTCTGGTGGCATTCTATACTTTTTTTCCCTGTTCTTTTTTTAAGCTACATGTTTCAATAGAGGCATTTTTGTAGGTGGTCATCATTAGGTTATTAAAAGAAAAATTGTCATATTTACAAGAGTCCATTATCATACAAGTGCTTCTGCATTCCATCCTCTTTTGTCCTCTCCCCTTTTATGTTGTCACAGATTATTCTTGTTTTTATTGTGACCTGGTTGGAGCTTTTACTTGTAGCTTTGTTTTCTTCTTTGTATCTAGTTGAATAACCCCCTTTTGTATTCCCTGCAGTGGGGGTTTTCTGGTGATAAATTTCCTCAGCTTATGTATGTCTATAAAAGTTTTTACAGTATTTTCCATATTTGAAGGATAGCTTTGATGGATATAGTATTCTTGGCTGGTAATTACTCTCTTTATGTACTTTGAATGTTTGGGTCCATTTCTTCTGGCTTGTATAGTTTCTGCTGAGAAGTCTGATGATAACCTCATAGGCTTTTCTTTATATGTTATGGTCTTCTTTTCCCTAGCTACCTTGAAAATTCTTTCTTTGTCATTGATTTTTGACAATTTTATTATTCTATGCCTTGGAGTAGGTCTGGTGGAATTGAGGTAACTCTGTGTTCTGTTTGCTTCTTGGATTAAAGGCTCTAACTCAGGGGGCCCCAAACTTTTTACACAGGGGACCAGTTCACTGTCCTCAGACTGTTGGAGAGCCAGACTATAAAAAAAAACTATGAACAAATCCCTATGCACACTGCACATATCTTATTTTAAACTAAAAAAACAAAATGGGTACAAATACAATATTCAAAATAAAGAACAAGTAAATTTAAATCAACAAACTGACCAGTATTTCAATGGG
The DNA here is from genome assembly GCF_036850765.1 of Saccopteryx bilineata. Lineage (NCBI taxonomy): Eukaryota > Metazoa > Chordata > Mammalia > Chiroptera > Emballonuridae > Saccopteryx > Saccopteryx bilineata. The sequence goes on along the minus strand of NW_027095493.1, from coordinate 3,825 downwards.
AACTATGGGCCTGCTTTTGGCTAATGAGATGGTCAATGTCCGGTTCCATATTTGTCACTGATAGCTGTAATAAGTGATATGATGCACTTCTGGAGCCATGATGCGTGCATCCCGCATCAGTGGAAGTAGTACTATACATGAGCGATGCCGCACTTTGCGTCCTGTGCTCCTCTCACTGACCACCAATAAAATAGGTGCCCTTTCCGGAAGTGTGCCGGGGGCCATATAAATGGCCTCAGGGGGCATATACAGCCTGAGGGCCATAGTTTGGGGACCCCTGCTCTAACTCTTTTCACAGACATGAAAAGTTCTCATCAATTATTTGTTTAAATAGGTTCTCCATTTTCTTTTTCCTCTCTTCTTCTTCAGATATACCCATTATTCTTATACAGTGGTACCTTGAGATACAAATTTAATTCATTCTGTAACTGAGCTTGTAAGTCAGTCAACTTGTATATCAAACTGCCGATACTGGACCTGTGCACCAATGCACCAACTAGCAGCAGCTTCCTGAATCATGACTCATATCTCAGAATTTTGCTTGAATCTCGAAAAAAAATATGAACCGAGTCGCAGTTTGTATCTTAAAAAAAAATCGTATATTGGTCTATTCATATCTCAAGGTACCACTGTATTTATCTTTCTGATGGGGTCAGACAGTTCTTGCAGATCTAATTCTTTTTAATTTGTAAGTCTCTCTCTTATTCTCTGTATAGTATCTTTAGTTGCCTGTCTTCAATGTCACTGATTCTCTCCACTATCTGGCATGTTCTATTAGCTTAACTTGCTACCTCATTTTTCAGTTCATGTATTGAGTTCTTCATCTCTATTTGATTATTTTTTATAGTTTCAATCTCCTTGAAGTACTTCTTTTATTTATTCATTTGTTTTTTGAGGTCAATAAATTGCCTGTTGGTATTTTCTTGCATCTCTTTGAGTATTTTTAGAACTTCAGTTTTGAATTCTCTGTCCACCAATAAAACTCCAAGATTTCCATGTAATTGAGATTTTTTGTTGGGGGGGGGGGATTTTTCACTACTTATGTGAACTACATCTTTGTCTAGTATATCCATGATGTTTGATTTCTTTTTTTATGATGGCATTTGAGAGTAGTATTGTTAAGAACTCCAACAAGAAACAATTTTTTTTCTAGTAGGTGTTGCTATACTACATGTTTTGGCTGTGTGAAGTCTTAGGCCGAACTCCACTGAGACATTGCTTTCATAGTGAGGTAGGCAGGGACACATTTACATTGGGGGGTAGGACATGTGGTAAGGGCTTTACAGTTTTAGCTTTATAGCTTTTTAGCTTTATGGCTTCAAAAGTGGTGGTATCATGTCTCAGGGAGTTCTTCCCCATGTCTCAGAAGACCAGAAAATCAGATGCAGAGCACTTATGTCTCTCAGGAGAGAGAGTGGCCCCACAGTCAGCTGTGGGGGGCCTACCACCACCACATTTTCTACTGTGTGGGGAGGAAGGTGGGATCTTGGAGGATGGGGGGCACTTTGATCTTCCATGACACTGTGCAGAGTGTGGGCCACTGGTAGAGTGCTGGCTGCAGGCTGAGGGTACTTGAGCACTGTGGGCTGAGTGTACATAGCAATAAATGGGCCAAATACCCAGGGTTTAGTGTGCACCAGTGAAATGCATGCCATGCTGCACTGTGGTACAGTGAGAACTGATTGAATGATTGTTGCAGGCTGAGTGTGTGCCCATTACCAGCTGATTGTAAACCAAGCAACATGGGAAGTCTTTGGCAACCCAGGATGTAACCATGCACCTGGTTGTACTGTTTAGTTCAACTCCTTCTCCTCTGCCCCTCAGCCTCTTTACCTCTCCTGACTCAGAATAAAATTCAAACCTCCCTCCATAAGTCCAACAAAGAGAAGGAAAAAATTCAGTCCTCTGCCTTCTCTCCAGATTCCACCATAAAATCATTTTATCTTCTGTCCCCCTTTTCAATCCATCCCACCTTCAGTCCATTTGTTGCACAGATCTTTCAGTCACAGCTGCAAGTTCAGCTGAGGTTCCTTCACTGCATTATAGTTGTTCAATTTATTGAAATTTTAAGGAGATGAAAAATATCTCTCATGCTGCCATTTTTATGACATCACCCAGAAAACACCACCAAAAAAAAAAAAAATTAAACAATTCAATTAAAAAAACCGGCAAAAGACCTGAATGGATGTTTTTCTAAAGAGGACATGCACATGTCAAGAGACATATGAAAAAACACTCAATGTCAGTAGTCAGAGAAATGCAAATTAAAACCACAATGAGATATCACCCGATACCTGTCAGAATGGCTATCATCTCTAAATCAGCAATCAATAAGTGTTGGTTAGCGTGTGGGGAAAAGAACCTCCATGCACTGTTGGTGAGAATGCAGATTGGTACAGCCACTATTGAAAACAGTATGAAGTTAACTAAAAATTAAAAATAGAGCCTGACCTGTGGTGGCGTAGTGGATAAAGCGTCAACCTGGAATGCTGAGGTTGCCAGTTCAAAACCCTGGGCCTGCCCGGTCAAGGCATATATGGACGTTGATGCTTCCTGCTCCTCCCCCCCCCTTTCTTTCTCTCTCTCACTCTCTTCTCTAAAATGAATAAATAAAATTAAAAAAAAAATTAAAAATAGAACTGCCTCTGGACCCATCAATCTCACTGGCATTGTATTCTAAGAAGCTTAAAACACTAATTCCAAAGAATAATGCACTTCAATGTTCACTACGGTATTATTCACAATAGCCAAAATCTGGAAACAGCTTAAGTGTCCATCAGTAGATGATTGGATAAAAAAGCTGTGGTACATATATACAAAAGTATGACATAGCCATGAAAGAAAAGGAAATCTCACCTTTTGTGACAGCATAGATGAACCTGAAGATCATTATGCTAAGTTAAATAAGCCAGTAAGAGAAAGACAAGTACCATATGATTTTACTCATATGAGGATGGAATCTAATGAACAAAATGAATTAAGAAGTAAAGAGATTCATACATAGAGAATAAGCTGACAGCTATTGGGGTGCGATGGGGGGAAACTGGGCAAGGGAAGTGGAGGGATAGAGTGAAAAAGGACAAAAAATCTATGGACACAGACAACAGTGTGGTGATTGCCAGGAGGGGAGAATCAGAGGAGGTTTTGGGAACTTAAATGGTGATGGGTGAAGACTTAACTTGGCAGAGGTGCGTAATCAATACACAATACAGGATACAGCGAAGTGTTATAGAATTGGGTACCTGAAACCTGTATAATTAATTAACTATTGACACCTTAATAAACTCAACTAAAAAATTTAGTTAAAAAATTTTATACATATTTGCAATATAATGTTACTTGGCCATTATATAAATATGCATTCTTAGTAAGATTTAGTAAATGCGGCAGGTCCAGGCTCAAATGTGTTAATTTTTTCATTCTTGTGTTTATGAGAATCATTAGCCTGATGTGTCCTAGCAATTTCTTCAATGTTTGGGGATATATTTGAAAGGCAAATTCTCATTTCCTCCTCAATACCTTGAAGAATTCCTCTCTTTTTACTCTGAATTGTGTTGAGTGCAAAAAACCCCCACCATACATATCATCTCTTTTTTTTCATACATATCATCTTAACTTTACACCAAACAAAGAATAGAAGAATCTTGCCTCCAATATTTGCAGGGAACATCAGGGCAGTGTAAACAATCCAGCACCACAGCTTAACAGCCTTTTGCAACCTAATCAGGCAAGTGAGGTGGGGGGTTGGGCAGACTGTCAGCTTACTGCCAATTCCCCACACCTCTGTCCCCCAAAAACCTAAACTACAAAAACCCTGTTGGTGTT
>NW_027095492.1:42908-97100 GCF_036850765.1 Saccopteryx bilineata | reverse complement strand
GGCCCATATCCTCAAAGGCTTATCATATAAGTGGGGAAAGAAAACAACGACACCTCACCAATAATTACAAATGCAAATAAATTAAAGGCAGTATAGGAGATTCTGGGAATTCAAAAAAAAACCCCAAAAATTATATGCCACCAAGAGACATAATTGGTACTGTCTAGACCAGGGGTCTCAAACTCAACTCAACATGTGGGCTGCAGAGCAAGATCACAGCCGTTCGGCGGGCTGCACTAGGTCTACAAAAGGCAACTGTTACGCAACACTTTTCTCACTGCAGTTGAAAACAAAAAAAAATCAGTACAACAAGCACAATGGTACATGCAGTTTACTCAGTGTCACAAAACGACCAGAAATTGTAGTTCGCATCACAACTGCTGTTAACTAAGCTAATATCTAGCTAGGATGCTAGAGAAATGAAAAATACAAGTAGGCCCCTAGGCTTACTTAATTTTATCCAAAATATTTTGAACTTCGTGGATTAGTCTGTGGGCCGCACAAAATTGTTCGGCGGGCCACATGCGGCCCGCAGGCCACGAGTTTGAGACCCCTGGTCTAGACAAAGGCCTTTCTCCCAGAGACCTTGGCAAGCTGACTTCATGCTTATCCCCAGCTTCTTAGCTCAGAAATCAGACTCTCTTCACCAAGAGAGAGCTCACTTCTTCCTATTGGTGAAGTGTCACCCTACTGACAGAACAGGATGGACAAAATTTTAAAATGCCAAATTAAAACAGAATTACATCTGTTCCACAAATAGCGTCTGTTTCTACACAATCAGGAAAATAACATAACATTGTGTGGAGAGAGACCACTGTGGCACAGTAAAGCACAATCAAATGGCTACTTGGTCAGAACAGAAGGAGAACAGAAGGAGAACAGAAGGAATCAGCTGAATTTAGTGTTTAATGGAAAAGACTGAGTTGTCAGGATCCATCTGTCTCCCCGACAGCCATAGCCCGAGTCTACATCTTCCATCTCTATTCCAAGGCACCGCTACAATGGGCAATGCTCAGGTTGGTCTCTTCTTCACCTTTTCTCTGGTCTTACTGCTGATCAACCCTCTGCAGATAGACATGTTTATCTTAAGCAGTTAATACATACAGTCAGGTTTTACTCGAGTCCGATAGAATAGGAAGTCATTTGGTCCCTACAAATTTCTGCTCTATACATTTTTTTCTTGGAGACCCACCTTTTAAAAAAATATTTACCATATTTTAAAATTCTCAGGAGATTGAAATGCCATACAATTGCCCTCACCCCCAAAATGGTGACAAATCTGACAGAAGGACCAGGACTAGTGGGGCTGGAGTACTCAGGGAAGGCTTTATGAGGAAGGATGAACTTGAGCTGGCTTTTGAGACATACATAGGACTTCCACATGCAGGGAGAGATAAGGGAATTTTAGATGGCCAAAGGCACAAAGAAAAATAGGAATGGGCATGGTGTGGCTAGGTTATGGTGAGGGGCTGCTTTAGCTGGAATGGAGGGCTGCCATGATAATTGAAAAGGTAAACAAGGTAAATTAGTAAGGTAGAGTCAAGATTGTCAGCTTATTAAATCACTGTTTGAATGGTAGCTCTTACATAATGGGAAAATAAACCAATATGAAATTGAACAAAAGGGACATACGCCAACTCCAGGGACAGGTGACTGTAACTTTGATGTATGTGCTTTAGAGAAGCCTGATGCAGGATTACGGTTGCAGTGTTTGATATTTGCACCTTACACACTGGAGGAGAAAGCTGCTAAGTTAATGTTATGAACTGACAATATCACACTTTGATCTATTAGCCATGTCCTTTAAGCCAGGGTGATGTAGTTCCATAAGAATGAAGATTCTGTATCTCTCCATCTTGCAGCCAACAAGGAAAGAAATCAGAAGGAAGTCATTTTTAAGTACCGTACACAAACGAACATGTTCATTTGCAGCTGAAGAAAATTTGATATCATGTCTCAACTCTGGCCTGTTAAACTTCTCAAAATAGTCCAGTGGCTTGTTTTCTTCATGTCAGTTTTATGAGATCTCTGGGAAAGATCTCATAAAATTTGCCATCTCTATTCTAAGGCACCACTAGGAGGGACAATGCTCAAATTGGTCTCTTCTTCACCATTTCTTTCTTTACAACCTGAGCTTCCTTTACAAATCCCTGGAATACAGTTTGTAATAAAAGAACAAAACATTCTCAGTGTTTGTGACTAAAGAGAAATATCTAGTAGGTGTAGGTGGGAAAGTGGCTTTCATTTTCTGTTTCTGGGTTCTGAATCTATTCTAAAGACAGTATACTTTGGAAACCTGAATTAACTATTGCCTTACCACAATGAGACAGAATATTAAAGCGACCTTGACCAGCTCAGCAGTCTTAACCTTTACAGGGTCCTGTCTGGGGGTTAAAAGAATATCCTCTCTGGCTGTCACATCTTCTAATGCACTCCCTGCTGTGGCTGGGGATAATTCCGGGACACTGCGAAGTATTACTTCTGAGGATGCCCAGAAGCTTCCTGCTGCACCAGGTGTGCTCCCTTTGGGAATGGGGCTGGGAACACACCCCACAGGTAGTTTCCTTGAAGCAGTGCTCCATTTTTATGATATTGAGGATGGCACTGGCTAGACCAATGGTTACCTTTCCTACAACGTGGGCATATTTCCAGGCAACTTTTCTCCCTCACTCCCTCATTTTTGTTAAGGAGTTATTCTATTACCTTTTTTTACAATTCTTTTTAGTATGTCCTAACTTGCCACAGTGATAGCATTTTCCTGGAAATTTTGAATTTAACTTTAATCCTGCCATAGCTTGAGCCATCATAGTAGCCCTGTAACTCTCAGTGCCAACTCCTTGCAAATTTTAATGTATAGAGTTAAGTCTAATTTTCCTTTCATTTGGCCAATAGCCTTTTGGCAATCTTGGTTAGCATTTTCAAATGCTAATAGTTGGAGTAAGCATCAGCAACATCAACATTGGTAATTTATTTTTTAATAGCCTCTTGGAGCTGGGCAATAAATTCAATATAGGGCTCCTTTAGTCCTTGCAATACCTTTTAAAAAGAGACAGCCACTTGTTCCTTAGATTCAGTTTTCTCCCAAGCTCACAAGCCACATTTCCTAATTTGGGCAATGACCTAATCGTTCATAGGAAGTTGATTTGGGATACCTGCCCATGCTCCAGAGCCCACCAGTTGTTCTAATAAAATAGGAATGTGACGGGCGCTGTTATATGTGGTTTGAGTTTCAGCATGGTCATACCATCAAGTCTTAAATTGCAGAAATTCCCAGAACTTAATACAGTTCAAGCCGAAGTGTTCTAATCAACAAGAATTAAACGAGAACCTTCAGCAGGACCCCGAATCAGGCCGTAAGTGAAAGGAGAATTAATTCTGTATTGTTGTCCAAGTAATTTCAATTCCTTCAGTATTTTAAAAGGAATTGACTCATGGGTAAATTCATAAACACCATTAGGATTTTAGGGATCCATCCTAGGAGCCACTCTCTCTGTAACTTACTGGGAAAGCCAGCTGTAATGCATTCAAATCTCCCTCTTTACGAGCCTGTAATATTCCTTTCTGAAAAGCCAATAACTGGTGGAAACTCTGTAGGTACAAAAACAGGCAGTGGAGGGGGCGGCAAAGGTTCCGCGAAATCAATGAAAGGAGCAGATGACGAAGGTTTGTCAACTTTTGGAGCACTTTTAGGCTCAGCGTATTAATCTCCCCAAATTCTTCATCTCCCTCCTCCTCCTCATCATCACCAGTTTGTAAAGGTTCTAAAATTGATTTTTACTAAGGTCCAAGTTTGCCAGATAGTAACGACCTATGGAACACCTTGAGTATATAATTTTTTCAACTCTTTCTACCTTTTCCCAGTCATGTAAATCTAGACTTCCTAAAGTAGGGAACCAAATACAATGCTTCTCAATTACTTGTAATAATTCTAAAAGTTTCGCTTTGCTGGCTTTAGCCCTGCCAGCCTTCAACAATTATTTTAAGAGATAGATATAGGGACATTTCTTAATACTGTGACCGTTCCCCATTGTTACCCTGTATTTTCCTCAGGATGTCCTTACTACTTTCCTGTGATGGACTGAACTGAGACCTCTATTTCCCCTCGGGGTCCAGCAGTTATTTCCTTACTTTATCACTCTGGCAATCCTTCCAGTCAGGTCACTGTTCCTGTCAAGTCCCTGTTCCGGTCAGGTCCCTGTTCAGGTGCCACTTGCCACAACCAGCTTGGCAATGGGGGTGCACAAAAGGAAGGTGCTGTGGGACTTAAGAAAAAACACACAACACAATATACAGAAAAGATGAATACAGGAGACTCCCAGCCTCTAGGACTGAGAGCCCAGATCTCTGCAGCCTCATCGTATTTATTCATTTCTTTGCTCATCAAGGAAATTAGCAGGGCCTTGGTTCAGGTGCAGAGAAGGATGATTAATACCTTTCAGGTATGTAGGGAAAAGGCCATAGGGATCAGCTGTTTCCTTTAAACAATCTTATCAGTGCTTACAGGGACAGCGTTCTGCCCCCACAGAACTTGGTATTCCACCAAAGACTTGTCTCAGGACAACACTGTAATTCCTAGCCATTCTCTTACAAAAGTGAACATCATTGCCACAGAAATGGGTATGGCCATGATGAGTTTTTTGTTAAATATAAATGATGGTAGAAACGAACTATTCTTGAGTCTATTTTAAGAAATAGCCAACTCTTCTAAACTATTACTTTAAAACCCCACTCTTTCGGGTGAATATTTATGTTCTTAAAGAATGCACCAAATCTGTGTTAAGTAACCTTAGCACTGGCCATGTGACTTTGGCGAAGATAGTGATCTCCCAGTCTGCTCATTTAGAGATGTGCCATTGTTCCATGGGTAGATGAGAAAAGGAACTAACACACAAGATAAATTATAAAAGTAATGGCTTTTGGCCTGAAGCTGAGAATTCAGCTCTTGACCTGCAGTTGCTTCTCCACCAACCGTTGAAGCCAACATTCCTATTCCAGGGAAACTGGAGCTCATGAACCTGTAATTTTGTCTCTCTAGAGATTGCTCTAGTTCCAGGCACCATTGGTGTTCAGCCTGCATCTCATACTGCAGCTCTTAAGAGCGGTCAGCCTTCTTCTCCAGTTCTTATCCCAGTTCAAGCCATTGCTGGATCTCAGCCTGTAGCCCGACCTGCAGTTCTCAGACTTGCAGCTCTTTCTCCAGTGATTGTGTTCCAGCTCATGCCATTGTTATCACTCAGTCTGCAGCTTATCCTGGAGGTCTCAACCTTGGAAAGATGAGGGAAACCTCTTCCATCTCCAGGTCTGTCCCAGTCAGGGTTGTATACTGACTGACTGGCCAATACTAAGAGGCAAAAATTTATTCTCCCATCTTTGGGTCTGACCCAGTCGGGGATGTATACCGATTGGCCTATACCAGTGGTCGGCAAACTCATTAGTCAGGAGAGCCAAATTTTTTAAACTTAAACTATATAGGTAGGTACATTCCTTATCGAGGTAGCACCTACACATATTTTGTGGAAGAGCCACACTCAAGGGGCCAAAGAGCCACATGTGGCTTGTGAGCCACAGTTTGCCAACCCAGGGCCTATACGAAGGAGAGTGAATGAGTGAATATCTCAAGGTGGACTCAGCAGATAGGCAACTCTGAGAAAACCTATCTAGAGCCCACAATTTATAAAAATATTGTAGAGGATCTACAAAATAAGTTCCAGAGAAAATTCATGAAAACATTATATTGCTTAAAGCTAAAACCAACTAACGCCTTAAGAGAGTGCTGGAGGAAGTACAGAGTAGAAATTAGTTTCAAATATTTACATACTAACCCAAAAATGTTTTACCCATTTGCCGCATACCCGCACAGCTAGTAATCGTCCAGGTGTGAATGGTGTGGAATGAAGAAATAAATTCAGAAGAAAGAATGGGATCGGGAGGCCTCTGCAAGCTGATGGCAAGCCAGAGCAAAAGCAAAGCTCAGGGTCTGCTTTATCATATAGTGCAGTCATATGCAAATTAGGAAGTCTGATACAAAGTCACGCATCTGAGGCATAAACAGGAATCCCTGCACCCTGCATAACTGAAATCAACATCAGGACAAACAAAGGGTGAGAGGAAGGGCTTGTAAATTGCCTCTAGCAACCTAATCAAACAAGTGGGGATGGGAGGAGTAAAAAACACTCCAGAATCACAGCTAACAGGGAGGTGTGGGGAAAAACTTAACCTTTAGCAACTTAAGCAAGCAAGTGAGGTGGGGGATTGGGCAGACTGTCGGCTAACTGCCAGTCCCCACACTGCTATCCCCCAACAGTTAAACCACAAGGACCCTGCCAGCTTGCAGTCTCCAACACCCATTTGGGGTAGGAATTATTAGTGTTAGAAAGGAAAATGGAAAAGATTGGAACTTTTTTTAGAAGAATCTTTAAGAAAGAAAAAGACCCCTACAACACCACTTTGGAAAGTCCTTGGAGGACTACTGAGGACTCCCTAAAGAAAAGGTTTAAGGTCCCAGTCACAGAATATGTCTCGTGCAACCTTAAAAACCCAAACAACATAAACCTCATTATCGAGAGGGTGGAAGGAGAAGAAATTACAGGAATTCTCCTCCAAACCATCAAACAAATAAATACAGATAGACACAAAGGCAAGGAATTGGCAGGAAAAGTACTAGCAAAAGTCAAAGCAGGCCCAGTAGTAATAAGAAAGAAAACTAAAACAAGAAGATACTAATAGTGAGGAAACTATTGGATTTAATCCATGCACCCAAACAGAATTAGCAGATTTAAAACAAATTAATTCAGGGAAATAATACAGATATAGACTGGCTAATAAAAATTTATGAACAAAAAGGACACACAACCCTCCTATCTACAGATGAATTAAAAGCAGATATAGATACAATTGAAAACCCAATAATTAAACACCAACTAGGATTGCTGATAGATAAAAAAACAACAGAACAGCATCATTATGGAGCTGGATTAGGGAAGCATGGTAAACAACATATCCCACAATAGACCTAACATCCAGAGCAATAACAGCTAGATAGACAGAAATAGGAGATTTAAAGATACAGTTAAGAAACGTAGTACATTTACTAAGTACCTATATGAGGACGATTTGGGAAAATAAAAATACAACAGGAATGATCAGAGCGCTCATACATGGAGCCCTGAGAATTACAAAATACCTTTACAAAACTTGTTACAAGGGACATTTACAGTGGAGAACATTAGAGAAAGGATACAATTACATGAGGACTTAAATGGGAAAAATCAATTTACATATTACACAACCATGCCAAACCTAGGGAGAAGACCCACAAATAGGTTCCAATATAAAAGAGTAAATAATGAAAATAACAACTTTAAATCATCACAGAGGCCCTATCAAACAGGGAAACCCCAACTATCTAAAAAGCCAAGCCCCTTACTGGAAAAGAATCCATTTAATCAACAAAATAACCCTTTTAAATTCAGGGAGCAACAGGGAAATCAAAACCAAAATTGGAGAAAATATAAGAATAATTTTTTCTCTGACCAAAATGAAATTATAACCCATTCCAGCAAAAACAGTCAAAAAACTGGAATGGGCCCCCTTGAACAACAATGGGGGAGGAGGGTATTACAAGTGATTGCAAAGAAATTAAGCAGTACAATTATAAATAAACCAGGAGATAACAGACCTTATATTACCCTTGAAGTAAAATTCCCAGATAGTGGTAAACAATTTCAAACACAATTCCTCATAGATACAGGTTCCCAAGTCTCATTGTGAAGGGGAATATATAATTCAAAAAAGGTTAATTGGAGTTGAAGGACTAACAGGAGATTCATTAATAGTGGCAGCAAGAGATGGAACTATATATTATAAAGGATTAACAAAAGAAGTAACCTTTTAAGTAAACCCAAATTTCCAAAATATTACAGGAATGGATATATTACCATATTTATTAGAGCTAAAAATATATATACACCAAGATGACATAAATTTTAAACAAATCTAGCACAGTTGCAAATAAAACCCATATTTTACTAGAACCTTTAAAAGCCTCATTTACCCCACAATACCCGCTAAAAGTTGGACATTAAGAGGTGACAGAGGCCATAAGTAAATTAGTAGATGAAGACATAATTGAGGTAGGAAGATCACATATAGTCCAGTGTACCCAGTAAAAAATCAAATGGAACCTAAAGAAATATCAACAAAAATTTTCCTAGTGTAGATGGAACCTTACCTGATGCGCAGGAAGTAATTAACATCTTACAAAAACATAACCGAAAATTTATGGCAGCAATTGATCTCTCAGATAGGTTCTTTGCAAAACCCATTCACGAGGATTCCAGACCAATTACAACTTTCACGTGGCAAGGAAAGCAATATCAATTTAAAAGGCTGCCACAGAGATACAAAAATTTACCAGCAATTGTATATAATTTATTAACATCTAGCATAAACTCCAAGGATTACCAACCCAAAATTATTACATATATTGATGATATAATAATGTATAGTGAAAACAAAACCTTCAGGAAGACCTAAACAAACTAGTAAAACAATTGTGAAAGGAACAGGATGGACAATAAATCCAGAAAAAATACACCCCCCAGGAACAGAAGTAAAATTTTTAAGAATTTAATGGAACTCAGGTGGTAGGAAAATACTGAAAAAGGTAGTAAATAAAATACTTAGCATTAAGTATTAATTTTACTCCCCTGGCAATAAAAAGGAAGTTCAATGGTTAGTTAATGGGATTATTTGCATACTGGAGAAATCACCTCCCAGCATTGGCAGAACCAATACAATATATAAAGGAACTAGGAAGGCAATAGATTTTACATGGGGCAAAGTGCAACAAGAAGCCCTAGAACAGTTAAAAGAATATTGAGAGCACCATCAAAAATTAGTTGTACCAAAACCAAGAGATACAATCACATTAGACCTAATATTCAGTGGAACTCACAGATGTTGGGGCCTATATTAAAAAGGACCAAGGGATAAAAAAAGAATAGCAGTATGCTCTGGTCACAAAGATAAAAAAAGAATAGCAGTATGCTCTGGTCACAAAGATAAAAAAAGAATAGCAGTAGGCTCTGGTCACAAAGATTCCCATACTGCCACAATAAATATTCACCCTATGAAAAACATATATGGTTACTATGATATATGCAGCGCTCCTCCATACAGAGCTACTAACAGGAAAAAAACCAGTAACAGATCTTTACTACCCCGCAAAGCATGGCTTAAAATGTCGGCCGAGGAATTGGCAGGTACCCAAATTGAGAAAGGACTGGCATGGAAGTGGTACAGAAACTCCAGGGAAATAATGAGCACTGGCGAACCAGCCCTTCTCACAGAGGAGGTCTCCAAACTGGAGATAGATCCCCCAAGACAGATTGTCGAGAACCGAAGGGTACCCGAGAATCTAAGGGTGGTAGGGCCTAAATATAGACCCTCACTGAAAAATGCCTGGTTTACAGACGGATCAGCCCCCGTAGCCGGTGACTCAACCAACTGGAGAGCAGCAGCTTTCAATCCGGTGACAAATACAGTGCTCACGAGGGTAGGTAAGACTGACTCGACTCAACATGCAGAGCTAATAGGAGTCCTGGCAGTAGAATATGCTATGGAGAAGTGACTACCCAAAATATATGTTTTTACTGATTCAATGGCAGTATATAAGGGAGTAACAGAATAGTTAGGAAAATGGAAACAAAATAACCGGCAAATTAATGGAAGGGACCTCTCGTCCAGAGAACACTGGGAAAAACTAGATGAATTAACATCACACATAAAGCTCTATGTAACCCATATATCAGCTCATGCCACAGATAATTCTCCAACCACACTAGAGAATCAAATAGATAAGCTAGTAAAAGGAATTAAGGTAGGCAAATAAATTAATATTGGGGTACAACAAAAACATACAGAATAAAGTTAAGGTTAGAAAAAAAATGAAGATACAGGAGAATATAAAATACACCCAATACCTACAATCAAATTAAAAAGGAAATGGGATAAATATAAAATACAGGAGGAATACTTAGATTTCTCTCCGGAGTTTATGAAGGACATTTATATCCAATTAGGACATCTAGGACAAACAACGATAGAATGGTTTAGAACCAGAAATTTAAAGGCAAAAATAGAAGACATAAAGAGAAGCATTGATAGATGTACAGTCTGTAAAAATGTATATACATCCCAGATAACAGAGCCACCAGGCTTAGACCTCAGATACCAAATTTTCAAGCCCAAGTTGATTTTATTGGGTCCTTGCCATGGCCTTTCCGACAAAAATATGCATGTACGATGGTCAACATACATATAAGAATAACGTTCACATTGGTGGCAAAACACCCATCTGCAGCCACTACAATTAAGACATTAAATATGTGGAAAACGTTCTTCAGAACTCCTAAAATTATAGATTCAAATCAAGGAACCCATTTTACAGCCAGCTGAGTATAATCTTTTGCTGCTATAAATAATATAGTTTGGAATTTTCATATGCCATATAACCCAACAGCATCAGGAATAGTTGACATAGTGGACTATTAAAAGCCAAATGTCAGCCTGACCAGGTGGTGGCATGGAGGATCGAGTGTCGAACTGGGATGCAGAGGACCCAGGTTCATAACCCTGAGGTTGCCAACTTGAGGGCGAACTCATTGGGCTTGAGTGAGAGCTTGCCAGCCTTAACACAGGGTCACTGGCTTGAGCGTAGGATCATAGTCATGACCCCATGGCTGCTGGCTTGAAGCCCACGGTAGCTGGCTTGAGCAAGAGGTCACTCACTCTGCTGTAGCCCCCAGGTCAAGGCACATATGAGAAAGCAATCAATGAACAACCAAGGAGCCGCAACAAAAAATTGATGCTTCTCATCTCTCTCCCTATCTGTCCCTGTCTGTCTCTCTGTCACACAAAAAAAGCCAAATGTCATACATTATTAATAGATAGAAAATTTAACAATTTACAAGCACTTCTTAATGAAGCATGCTTTGCCCTAAATAGTAGACCAAGAGCAAACAGAAATTGTCCCTTGGAAGAACTGATTAAACCCCATTTAGAACAAGCAGAAATTAAAATGGGAAGTGTACCTAAAATTAAGAAAAATTTACCTTATAAAATAATAGTAAAATCCCCTAAGGATACATCTCTCTCCCAATAGGAAATAGTCTGCAACCCAGGATACAACATTGTTTGGACAGTAAATAAATAGGGACAAATACAACAGATTAAAGTAGATAACTTTACATCAAATGAGAATGTGTAATTTAGTAAGATTGTTAATTTGGATCCTAGTGCTCCTTATGATTCTACCTTATATGATTATAATTCTACATATAACCTAGTGTACTAATAGAAATTGCCTGAGCAATAGAACACAGACATTCCACGGCTCTCAATACTACTACTCTGCATTTTGGACCATGGGGCATTCTGGAGAAAACAGTAGGAGAACAAATAGACATCCTGGCAATAGGCCCACCAAAACTAAAGGACGAAATCAGAAAATATTTATGAGACTCATATCTAATGGCAGGTTCTGATGACCACTGGGAAGATATTCGTTTATGAATGAACCCAGAACAGCCAAAACAAAAACAAGATTAAAATTTTGTCATTTTTTTGAATAAAGAACCCAAATCCCCAGATTTTAAATCAGACTGCATGGGATACTGGGACTCTGATAAGCCATTATCACCAACAACATTTGAAAAATGCCAATTTAATTTAATGAAAGAAGAGGTGCCACAATCTAGGGAACCAATTAATACCAAATTACATTTTGAATCAGAATTGCCATCAATAACGGAGGAAACTCCAGAAAGTTGAAGATTCAGGTTTAGAGGATTTACCCTCATCACCATAAATGCCCATAGGGGCACAAAATAAGAAAAATAAGTCCAGCTTTAATTGCTCCACATTGGTGAAAGACCTATAGGTGTCATCCAGACACAATCCATACACCCTGGTACCTCCTGCACAAAAATGATCAGAAATTGAATGCAGAAAAGGCTTGGCCACAAATTATGACCAGGGCCTGCAGGGAACAAATACATTGTACCCTCAGTGGCATCCAATCAATGGTAAAACATCTACCAAGCAGAACACTAGAATAAGGATTGTTAATACACAATACTACCTGGATTTAGCTAAGACAGCCATTTATAACCCACATAGCCAAATTACAGAGATTTAGAAAATCCAACCCCAGGAATTCATCCAGATATTATCTCCCTTCTCATCTATCATTGTCACGATCTAAAGACAATGTCATACTTCTGTGGCTTCCACAGTACATAGTCCTGGATTGGGCACAAAATGGGTGATATCTGACTGCCTCCCTGTTTCCAACTTCAGAAAAATACAAATAATAATAATAATAATAATAGCTAACATGTGAGTATGTTAGGCACTGACCTAAGTATGTATATTAATTAACTCAACTAAATCTCACAAAAATCCTATGAGATGATAACTATCATAATCTTTGTTACAGATGACAAAAATGGAGTCCCAACACTAATGAGTGACATACCTGGGTTCAAACCCAGTCACTCTGGCTCTAGAATCTCTATTCTTAACCACTATGTTGTATTACCACCAGTGAGAAAGAGAGGAGCCACGTTGTTCTAAGGCAGGCATGGCCAACATACGGTTCATGGGCCGGATCAGGCCCACATAATGAGTTTATGCGGCCTGCGATTAAATTTTTAATATTCTCCGCTACTTTAAAATTTCAGCTACTCTGAAGCAGAAGCGTCTTTTTTTTTTTTTTTTTTTTTTTTCATTTTTCTGAAGCTGGAAACAGGGAGAGACAGTCAGACAGACTCCCGCATGCACCCGACCGGGATCCACCCGGCACGCCCACCAGGGGCGATGCTCTGCCCATCCCGGGCGTCGCCGCGGCCAGAGCCACTCTAGCGCCTGAGGCAGAGGCCACAGAGCCATCCCCAGCGCCCGGGCCGTCCCCGCTCCAATGGAGCCTCGGCTGCGGGAGGGGAAGAGAGAGACAGAGAGGAAAGCACGGCGGAGGGGTGGAGAAGCAAATGGGCGCTTCTCCTGTGTGCCCTGGCCGGGAATCGAACCCGGGTCCTCCGCACGCTAGGCCGACGCTCTACCACTAAGCCAACCGGCCAGGGCCCAGAAGCATCTTTGATTATTGGAAATTGAGATATTTAAGAAGATAGTGATATGCGGAAAAGAATTCCGCGTGTGACTAATCTAGGGTTAACTTCCAATAATTGGTTGGATGGATTCGCGATACTTTATTTTTTTAAAGAATTCCATTATAGAGATTTAAAAATTGTACTTGTCTATACTCAGTATGAACTATTTGATGTTTAGCAGTGATGTGAAACCCACATTCTTTTAGGCAGAGTTTGCCAGTGCGCACCCAAGGTCAAGCAATTCATTATTTTTGTGGTCAAGTGTGCTGAATCAAGTGGCATTGTAGCATAGACAATAGCTGCAGTTGATAACTGAAAACGTGTCTAGGCTGTTTGTAAAATGAAATAATTATTTTATTTGTGATATAACCCTTCAAATCTGGCCTGAGGGCAAAAACTGTTGGCCATGCCTGTTCTAAGGGGGCAGAGCAAAAGTAGGAGAGTGGAGGTTAAGGAATGAAGTAATGGGGCTAAAAATGAATAAGATAAAATAATAAGGGCAATTACAAGTAAAAGATTACTGAAGGGAGGAACAATAGTAAGAAGGGTAATGAAGATAAGGGATAGTTGACAGACAAAAACCACATCAGTCAAGCTGAGCTGGGGAAGATGTGGGGAGCTCAGGACAACCTCAGGAAAAGGCTGCCTTGGGCGGCAGGATGCAGAGAACAAACGAGAACAGGGGAGTCTTACAAGGTGGTGAAGGTGTCCTTGTCGATGCCGGGCTGCAGCACAGGCACGCTGCGGAGAGTCTGCTTTGGGCTGAGAGCCTCCCAGGACAGCATCTTATTCCTGCAGAAGCAGAGCTTACACACACTGAGGTGGCTTTCTCTTCAGTCGTAGAAGAAACTAGTTCGGATGGTTCTGGTTGTAGAGACTTGGTACCTTGCACGTCCCCAGGCAAGGTTGGCTGCCGACTCTGAAGAGACTCTGGATATGAAAATGTCACCTCAGGGTGCTCTGGAGGAGCTGTAGTCTGCTGCACGGCTGCAGGTTTTTCAACCTTTTCAGTACCTTTGTGGGGTGATAGTGAACCCCAGGTCCACTAACTGAACTATGATTTTAAAACAGTTGGGTGCTGAGCCTGAATGGGCTCTGGATGGAGAAGTGTCACCTCAGGGATCTCTGGAGGCTGAGCAAGACCCTCTTCATTACCCAAAGAAAGCTCTGCACTGGCAAAGTGTCCTTGTGGTGGAGCTGAGCCCCTCTCTGGAAGCAGATCTGAAGACTTCTCTTCTGTGAAAATCGCTTCTCCTCCTCAGGGACTTCTGGTTGCTGAGCTGGGTCTTCCTGGGGGATCGGAGAAATTTCCACTTCCTCAGGGGCCTCTGTCTGCATAGCTGAGAAGGTTGGAAGGGAAATTCAACCTCTCCGGGAGCATATGAGGACTCTTTGGTGAGATTTTGTTGATCTTGAGGCCAGGGTTTGGTGAGCACCAGGAGCCACAACAGCTCTCACATAAATAGGAGTCGTAAAGCCCAGAAGTGCATCCTGGACATTAAGTTCGGGACACAGAGAGCAGAAGCACAACGCCCCTTTCCGGCGGTCTCTTCCAGTCATGAGGGAAGCACAACGCCCCTTTCCGGCGGTCTCTTCCAGCCATGAGGGAAGCTCAACACCCCTTTCCGGCGGTCTCTTCCAGTCATGAGGGAAGCTCAATGCCCCTTTCCGGTGGTCTCTTCCAGTCATGAGGGAAGCTCAATGCCCCTTTCTGGTGGTCTCTTCAGTCATGAGAGAAGCTCAATGCCTCAGAGCAGTCACTAGTGCGGGGTGCTGGCAAGGAAGTGGTGGGAAGCTGTAAGGTCTGATGTTTAAGAATGCTGACTTGGAAGTTAGGCAGATCTAAGCTCCAAATTTGACTACTCTCTACCTGTGTGACGTCAGGGGAAAATCTTAGCCTCTCTGAGCTTCAGTTTCTTGCGCTCCCAACAGAGGCTCAAGCCCCATCCTGTGGGTTTCTTGGCCTCCTTAGAGAGGCTCTGCCCCCCTTCTTAGAGGTTTCCTGCACTCTCTGGAGAGACTGAACCCCCACCCTGAAGGTTTCTTCCATTTTAAAGAGTGGCTCAACCCCCATATTTGGAGGTTTCTTGGAATCCTGAGAGAGGCTCTGCCCCCTTGGCTGGAGGTTTCTTGCATGCTCCTTTCTTTTTTTTTTTTTTTTTCTCATTTTTCTGAAGCTGGAAACAGGAAGAGACAGTCAGATAGACTCCCGCATGCGCCCGACCGGGATCCACCCGGCACGCCCACCAGGGGCAAAGCTCTGCCCACCAGGGGGTGATGCTCTGCCCATCCTGGGCGTCGCCATGTTGCGACCAGAGCCACTCTAGCGCCTGGGGCAGAGGCCACAGAGCCATCCCCAGCGCCCGGGCCATCTTTGCTCCAATGGAGCCCCGGCTGCGGGAGGGGAAGAGAGAGACAGAGAGGAAAGCGCGGCGGAGGGGTGGAGAAGCAAATGGGCGCTTCTCCTGTGTGCCCTGGCCGGGAATCGAACCCGGGTCCTCCGCACGCTAGGCCGACGCTCTACCGCTGAGCCAACCGGCCAGGGCTGCATGCTCCTTTCTTTAGCAGCTCCCAACTACCAAGGATTCTACTAAACTGCACCCAAGGCTTCGCTTGCCTTACAATGCAGTGGCTTCTTTGTATTCATTTTTGGAGATATATACTCACAGTTTTTTAATGTGCTGATAGGACTACTTCCAAGAATTTTCGCTCAAGGATGTTATAGCGTTTCCCTGCAAATCTCTGTGGAAAAACAGAGTCAGTGTCCCTGAACAGAGTAAGTCAGGCAACCGTGGCGACCTTGTGGGGAATACTCAAATGCAGAACACACCAGCTTTCTCATTCCACAGCCATCAGCTTCCCAGGATGCCTTCTCACCCTCCTCCCAGGAGAAATGCACATAGTTCAGGGGTATCTCAAAGCTCCCAAGCCCTTTGTGCCTAGCTAAGTGCTTGGGCCATAGGGGATATTCAGTAAATAATGGATGAGTGAATTCAGAGCTAACATTTTTTTTTTTTTTTCATTTTTCTGAAGCTGGAAACAGGGAGAGACAGTCAGACAGACTCCCGCATGCGCCCGACCGGGATCCACCCGGCACGCCCACCATGGGGCGACGCTCTGCCCACCAGGGGGCGATGCTCTGCCCATCCTGGGCGTTGCCATGTTGCGACCAGAGCCACTCTAGCGCCTGAGGCAGAGGCCACAGAGCCATCCCCAGCGCCCGGGCCATCTTTGCTCCAATGGAGCCTCGGCTGCGGGAGAGAGAGAGACAGAGAGGAAAGCGCGGCAGAGGGGTGGAGAAGCAAATGTGCGCTTCTCCTGTGTGCCCTGGCCGGGAATCGAACCCGGGTCCTCCGCACGCTAGGCCGACGCTCTACCGCTGAGCCAACTGGCCAAGGCCAGAGCTAACATTTTTAAGTGCGTCCCATTTGCCAAGCAGGCCTCCAGGTGCCTTTCCGTCTTACCTTTCCTGGGTAAGCCTCTCACCCTTCCTGCAAGGTAGATATTTTTATGCCTCATTTACATAAGCAAAAAAGCAGATTCAAAGATGGGGAGGGGTCTGGCCAAGTTCACACAGGTGATAGATTTGGACCCGGACTTCCAGACTTTGGTCTTCTCATTCTGCATCTGCTCAACAACATTCACCTTCTAATTTCTGTTTCTAAGCTCTCAGAAAAATGACTCAAGTCTGTGCAGGTATATAAGGCTGACATCAGAATTTGAACTTGTATCTGTCCGGTCCCAGTATTTCCTCTTGTCCAGATAGACATGCCCAGGGCCTTATGGATCACGGTTCAGGAACTCAGGGCTAGGGCGTTCTCACTGGGACTCCTTCTGCAGTTTCTGCCGCCGGCTGCCCTTTCCAGAGCCTATGCCCCCTCCTCCTCCTCAACTCTTGGGTTCTGGCGAGTTACTGTCTGAGCAGGTCTGTGCCTGAGCTCCTGCAAAACAGTACCTGCCTGCCTGGAAACAAGAACACGGCAAGCACCGACCTCGGTTAGAACACGTGTGGGCAGGCTGTGAACCGACTCCTGTTTCCACAACTTCTCTACCCACTGCTCCACTGCCTAGTTTATAGAGAGGTCGAGAGGGTCCTCAGAGCAGTCACTAGTGCGGGGTGCTGGCAAGGAAGTGGTGGGAAGCCTCAGCATACACTTCTTCAGCGTTCCCCACCCACCCAGCCTTCGCCACTGGCGCGGAGGCTGTAAGGTCTGATGTTTCAGAATGCTGACTTGGAAGTTAGGCAGATCTAAGCTCCAAATTTGACTACTCTCTACCTGTGTGACGTCAGGGGAAAATCTTAGCCTCTCTGAGCTTCAGTTTCCTTACCTATAATGTGAAGATGATGACTCCTCTTTCATGGGACCATTGAAAGAACTAGATGCCGTAAGTCTTGTAAAACACTTAGCTCCGTGCTTGACCTGAAACCCCCAGTCCAAGGCAGCTGGGTCAGACTTGGCTTCCCCAATGACAGCCCTGAGTGTCTCTCGAGCTTAGGAAGGGATTTGAAATAGCAAAGGGCATTTATTTCCTCGTTGTCATACTCAGAAGATAGGAGGAGGTGATCTTCCTTGTGGTGAAAAGCACAAGCTCTTCTGTTGTAAAACCCTGGGCCTGTTAGAATCTCTAGACGTCAGTTCCCTCATCTGTAAAACTGGAATTATAGTCATTTGTTTTAATTACCAGAGCTATAATTCATCTAACTTAAGTTCATAATAATAGAAGTGAGTTATCTATACTCACTGTCTCCACACCCTCACCCCCAATTCTCTCTTGAGAAGACTCCAGACTGGCTTTTGTTTTCCCACTCCACTGAAACTCCCTCACCCACTGCACTGATACCTCCATGTTGCCAAATCCATGGTCACTCTTCTGTTTTATTTATTGTTTTCAGTTATTCCTTTCTACACTGACATATGTTTAAGTGCCATGGCTACTTTGCACAAATGATATTTGTATAGGACCAAATTTTATATGAGGAACTTGAGGTGACATCCCTTCTCTATGCCATATGATTGTAGGATTCCTTTGATCACCAGCTGTAATTAAACCATTGTTCTTATGCCACCTTAAGTGAGCACCCTGCCCTTTAACTTGGGCAGAGCTATGAGGGCTTTAATCTATAATGTTTTATATACAGATATATTACTTTTAAATCTATATCCTTGTAACAAACGTTTTGGGTTTTTTTTTTCATTTCCTTTACTGTTATCTTTGACAAGAGAGAGCCATGCTTGAGTTTCTATGTTTAAACAATGTGGCTCATGTCATATACATATAGGTAATTCCTCAATTCCTGTTGTATGATTTTCTAATATTACACCTTCTTTCGAAGGTGCTAAGGGACCTGTATCATTAAAAGGTCCTAGAAGCCAATTAGAGTCATTAACAAAAATAGGAAAGGCACTATTTTCCTAAGGAATAGTTCTACTTAATGGAGGATTAGGAACATATGCCTAATAACTAAAATTTTCAGCTCTACTTCTTACCGGAATTATTACCAAAGCAGTCATTGCTAAAAACAGGTTAGTAGCATTTTTTTTTTCTAGTAACTTGTAGCATATTTTTACCATTAAAGATCAGCTTTTTAAGTTGAACCCAACTTGGTATTTTAGCCTTTTCAATACCGAGCAGCAGCACCTTTAAGATTCTTCTTTTGAAATTCATTTCTTCCATCTCAGCAATGGGCAGTTATGGAAAGAAACTATTGTTCTTATTCATGTTGTTAGTTTAATTCTGCGAGCAGGACTCCAAAGGACTTCACCGGATTCTGCAATGACACAAGCAAACCCTCTTTCCCAATGTTGCACTACACTAGGTACCTATTGATTCAACTCACTTTTATAATGTATAGGTTGATTAATCTTCGTCTGTCTGCAGCAGTCAAATTATTTTCTCCTGTATTTAAAAAATTTAAAGTAAATAAAGCTTTGTGTAACATAATTCTAGGGAATAATCTCCTTTCTTCTCCCCCCTTTTGTTTAAGTAACATATTTTTCAGAGTGCAATTACTGCATTCAATAAATGCTTGTTCTTGTGGATTATATGGAATTCTAGTAGTATGTTTAATATTCTAAAATGCTAAGAATTGTTGAAATTTAGTAGATGTATAGGTAGGACTATTGTCAGTTTTAATTGCTTTAGGAATGCCTATAACATTAAAAGCTTCAATAAGATGTTGAATGACACAATTAGCTCTTTCTTTAGGCAAAGATTGGCCTATCGAAAGGAAGAATAAATATTAATAAAACCGTACATAAGATAGTTTTTTAAAAGAAGAAATATGAGCAATATCTATTTGCTACAGGTTATTACTGTGTTGCCCTCTAAGATTTATTCCTCTCGGTAATGGAGGAGCATTTATAATACTATACTGAGGACAGTTTCTAACAATATTCTGAGCTTCTCACCAGGTTATTTTAAATTTTTGCATTAAATCTTTTTTATTTGTATGAGTCTTTGTATAAAACTTAGTAGCTATTTTTATTGATCTAATGAGTAATTGATCAACTTCATTATCTGTAGTAGACATAGGTCCTCCTAAAGCTGTATTGAGAACAAATGTGAGTTATGTAGATAGGCAAATTTCATTCCTATAATAAAAGTTGTAACTCTTGAAACAATTTGTGCAATCTAGAACTATTATTTGAAATATAAACAGTTTCTATAAGTTTAATTGTATGTTCTACATATTGTGAATCAGTAACAATGTTAATAGGACAGGATGTTTAAATTTTGCCTTTAACTACAATCAAACTACACTGATTTAAGGTTTCAGAAGCATTTTTAAGGATGACTGAAAGTTCAGCATTATTTTTATAAGCTATTAATATGTCATTTATATAATGGATTATTAAAGATTGAGGATATTTTTAACAAATTTTTTCTAAAGGTTGATTTACATAATGTTGATACAGTGTCTGACTATTCAATATTGCTTATTTAAGTAATATAAACTTAGTAAGAATAGTTAGTTATGCTTATTGTTATAGACAGAACAGCTAGCATTGCTAGAAACAGAGTCAAAGATGTTTTTTTAAGTCAATCTTAATTAAAACATTTTTTGCCTCCTAGGTAAGTTTATTTAATTGTCAAATTTCCCTTTTTTCTATTTCCAACTTATGCCGAGGCTTCAATTTTCTGGAAGGTATCTACTATTCCCGTATCTGTGGAAATAAGAGCAAATCCTCACCCCTACATTTTGCCTACATTGCTGTTGTAAATTAGCAAACTGTCCATCTAAAAAGTTCATCTGGCCCTGGTCGGTTGGCTCAGTGGTAGAGCGTTGGCCTGGCGTGCAGAAGTCCTGGGTTTGATTCCCAGCCAGGGCACACAGGAGAAGCGCCCATCTGCTTCTCCACCCCTCCCTCTCTCCTTCCTCTCTGTCTCTTTCTTCCCCTCTCACAGCCAAGGCTCCATTGGAGCAAAGATGGCCCAGGCTCTGGGGATGGCTCCATGGCCTCTGCCTCAGGTGCTAGACTGGCTCTGGTTGCAACAGAGCAATGCCCCGGATGGGCAGAGCGTCGCCCCCTGGTGGGCGTGCTGGGTGGATCCTGGTCGGGCGCATGCGGGAGTCTGTCTGCCTCCCCGTTTCCAGCTTCAGAAAAATACAAAAAAAAAAAAAAAGTTCATCTTCTGTAACATTAATAAGAAGGTTAACATTAGTATTTTGATTAGCTTGAATACAAGCTTGATTTTCCTAAGTTATAAATTGTAACTCTTTCGCTTTTGAAAGAACAGTCCAAGCTAACATTTCTAAATTTTTTGAAATAAAACATTCAGAGTCTATGAAGGAGGATAGCAGTTCCTGCATATAAAGACAGTTAGTTTTATACTGGGAGCAAGCTGTTTTTAACTCTTAAAGAGCTTTGACAGAAATTTGGTCATAGTGAGTATAAAAAACTCCTTGTCAGAAAGTTTAGATTGTAATTTTAAAAGTTGCTCTTTTAATTACTTGTAAGATAAATGTTTTTCTTTATCAGAGGCCAAATGACCCTTGTTATTTTCCTATTGTAAAAGAAATCTTAGAACTTTGTTAGGGACTTTTCCTAAGCCATGCAGCTTAGTGACTACTACCTAAGTGGGCTAAAAAGAAAACTAATGTTGCTTAGTAATAAGAGATGCATCAGCTTCTATATCTAAAAGTCTTTTGTATTGTTAAGTCTATTATAGGGCATCAGAGGAACTAAATTCCCACTTTCCTCAGTGCCTCCTTTTTTAGGATGTTGCCTTACAAGCAGCCAACTGTCTAAAGCAGCTTGAGATAAATTCTTAAAATGACTTAATTTTATTTAATTCCTTAGTTTTACAAATTTGAGCATATTTTACACATAAACAAGACAATTTTCAATATAGAAATACAAGTATAACATATAACTTTAATCCTAATACTTGAATTCTTATTTGATTTCAAACTTTGAATATACCTTACAATGTATTAACCAAATTAGCAAGTCTTAAGGACCCATATCCTATTCAGTTTAAATTTAAATGAGCACTCCTTATAATTTCTCATTTTAAAGGAAAAAATATATGGATGAAACTATTTTTTCAATATAAAAGCCGGCATTTTTAATCTTTGTATGTAAACACAATTCAGGCCTTAAAAATCACATTTTAGACAACATTAAACAAAAACTAAACAGAAATTAGAATCAGACAAACCAGACCAGACAAACCAAAGAGAAACCCGGGATTTCAGAGCACAGTCAGACTAGAAAGATGCCTGCCTGATTTTATTCAGGGCATTTTCTAACAGAGGGACTGATGATGGATGAGACTAAACAAAATTTCCCCAAGAAAATTCTCTTGGCAGCTGCTGGGATATTTTCTATAGTCAGATCCAACACATGTCCCCCGCCTCAGTTTCCAGGCAAAGAATAAGAAAGAAAGTGATAGCTCAGAGGATTGTAGCTAAAACACCAAAGAAATTTAGTATTTATTTATTTCATTATTACAAAGACTAGAGAATTCTAAGGACTTCATGATTCTTCTATATGTCCTAATTCTAATTGAATTTGTACCAACTGATGTAAAGCTTTAAGCTTTTCTTCCTTGTTTCCAACTCCATGAATTTGCATCCAGGCTTTAAGACAAGCAATCTAATCTGAGCTATAACAGCATCAGTATAACCAGTTTGTTGTCCCACAGCTGCATAAGTGCCAACACCGATGAGCATTTCAAAAGTAGTTCCCGGGAGATTATTTCTGGCGTTCATGCAAGATATTTGAAAAGCCTCCTCTCTCCACCAAGATTTGAATTGTAAATATTGTCCTGGTTCCAAAACCTTACTGGCAAGTAAATCCCAATCCAAAGGAATGATTAAATGATTATTACAATAGGAAGAGATAAGACCTTGAACATATGAGGACTGAGGTCCATACGTAGCAACAGATTGACTAGCTTTAAGAAAGTAAATTCAAATTGGTCAAATTGGATATTATGCCCTCCCCCAGGATCTGGAGCATTAAGAAGAAAAGTCTGTTGAATAATTGGAAAAATAGATGCAGAAAAATTACTAGAATTAGATTCTAAATCATCATGACGCATAAGCACCTGTTGCATTTCAGAGACTTAAGGGAATTAAAAAATCCTTAAGGGAATTAAAAAATGTAGGCTCCCGGGAGCCTACATTTCAGCATCAAGTGGATCTCCATGCTGATGAACACAGCGTAAAGATTTTCCTACTTGTTGCCAAACATTCAAATTCAATTGATTACAATGTTCAGGCGTATACCAATAACAGTGTTTCTGAATAGCATTTAAAAATAGCATTTAAAAGACGTAACAAAATCTTGTCTTTTATCTGAATCCCTGATCCTCTTGAGAGGGATTTTAAAACTTGTACATAATTGTCCCCTAATGAATGGGAATTTCCCATGACTTTGCTAGTTACCTGAAAGTTTTGCGTACACAGCGCATTCAACCTACCCTTTCGGGGTTCCATCTGTTCCCAATCTCTTCTTAAGGCCCCACGGTAGGCGCCAAATGTTGTTGTGAGTCGGGGGCACAGAGAGAGAGATCAGCAGATGAAATCATCAAGGACTAGCAAAGGACCACCGCTTGCTCAGGCAAATGGCCCCGAGTTCACGCTGTGTCCTAATTTTATTCACAAGACTTCAAAAAGCTTGTTTACTGAGAAATTGGCATAACATCAAGCATATGTTACTTAGATACTTACTTAGATGTTACTTAGATCAAGCTAATTTACTTAGATACATGGAGTACACCTGCAAGATAGCTTAGTAACAACATAATATCAAAAGGCATTCATTAATTGTTATTGCTTCTGTGGTTTCCACAACATTCCTCCCCTTATCTGAAGGGATAACCTTGGAAGGTACAGAAATCTTATGAGGATGTTTTACTGAGAAAAAGCCCAGAAACTACCTTCAGTCACATAGACCTGTTTCAGTCACATGTGACCCGCCTTCAAGTCACAAAACAATTTTCTTGGCAAAACATTCTTTTCTTGTTGGCTGTGTTCCCATCCAAGGCCATGCAATGGGTTATTTCACTATATTGGGAAGACTCTTCAAAATGCCTGGCAGTATCCGAGTGCCCCATAGCCCCAGTTTGCTTTATTATATAGCCATATGCAAATCAAGGACCCTGATACAAAGTTGCACATCGAAGGCTAAAACAGGAACTCTAGACCAAGGCATAAAACAGGATGCATTAGTGAAATCTACCAACATCTGAAAACAGAGAGTCAGAGGAAGGGGATGTAAGTTGCTTCCAGCAACCTAAAGAAACAAGTGAAATGGGTGCAAAGACTCAGCATCTCAGCCAATATGGAGATGGAGGGGGGAGAACTTAGCCTTTTGCTAAGCCTCGAATCTACAATGGCTTTTTGCCATTTACGATCCACAACAGTGGATCGAGGTAGGAAACAGTGGATTGAGGTAGGAAAACAGCCAAGGCTCCATTGAAGCAACCAACCAAGGCTCCATTGGAGCCTCAGATCCCCTTAGAGGTGGGCCTGGTTACGTGCCACCAACTTGTAGTTCCCCTCTGAATGATGTCACGGGGCTGCCAGCTCTGCCTACACACGCCATAGCTGCCTCCCTGCATCCCTGTGCACCGTCCTAGAAGAAAAAAATAGTTTTCAGAAGCAAGGGCAGGCATGAGGTCAGCTAAGTCCTGTCTGTTTACGGTTCCACTGGCTGCCTGGCCGTGCACACTGACTGCAGAGTGAGTGAGGGATGCCACCTTGTGGAGGGCCCCTCTGTCCAGCGGCTAGCTCTGTGGCCTCTATAGACATAGGGAGCTGTGACAGAGCCAGAGAGAGATCAGGCCTGGTCTCCTGGACATAGAACAGTCTTCTACAGCCACAGAGCGACGCAGGTGGATGAGCGGGCAGACGGGCATGTGGACTTAGGGTCAGTGAGGGAAGTTTCGCTTGGTGAGTGGGGGGAGGGCAGTCAGGAAGAAGGAAGGGCCTGACCAAAGTAGGATAATGAGGGCTCCGTTCAGAGAAAGGGGAGTCACCTAATGAGACTAGAAAGAGAAAGGCTGCTCTGACAAAGACGCCCCATGGCACCTGCCCTGGGCCAGGACATTTGGGGGAGGGGAGATTACACCAGCTCTGAGCCATCCTTACTCCCCCATTCTCAGAGTGTGGGGCCAGGGGTCTTCTGTGAAGAGGGTCTTAAGTGGACCCAGCCAGGTGGCTGAGGGGACAAGGGATGCCTGCTGAGCCAGGTGCCTGGAGGCCCTGGCTGCTCTGTGTCCCTGTCACCCAACTCATAGCCTTTGCTGTTCTCCTCTGCTCAGGCCCTGAAGCTGATTGGGAACAGCAAGTGAGGGGGTGCAATTTGCCCAAGGGCCCAGGAACTCGGGGTTGGGGAAGATCCAGGGTACAGCCCTGAGGCCAACAACTTCTCTTGACCCAATTTCCCCAAGCTGGCAGGAAAGTGGAGGGAGAGGACTGCTCTCCACCACCATGCCCTGGGGGCAGGGCATCAGTATGCCAGCCTCTGGCCAGAGGGCTGTGGTCCAGGCCCAGAGAAAGTGCATAGCAGACAGATTCCCCACACAGGCCTGGGCTATGACCCACCTCAGCTGATGGGCCTCCTACCACTCACTCCTCCGTAGGTAGGGCGATGAGAGATCTGCTACCCCCTCCCTCCTTCCCACCCTGGTAGTGCTGATAACCCCACCATCAGCTTCCAGAGGCACATTTTATGCTGGGGTAATTCCAGACTTCCAGCCAGAGGCCCTTGTGAGCAATCAAGCTAGCGCAGGCAACCTCGCTGCACTGCACTGCACTGCACTGCACTGCGCTGCCGTGTGTGTGTGTGTGTGTGTGTGTGTGTGTGTGTGTGTGTGTGTGAGAGAGAGAGAGAGAGAGAGAGAGAGAGAGAGAGAGAGAGAGAGAGAGAGACCCCTGCTACGAAAGGTTAACATCCCGGGCAGGGCTGGCCTTCAGACGCTTGTTTCCAGGTCTGAGAGTGATGCAGCTGGGGCTACAGCTAGTCTGGGGGCCTTGCAAGCAGTGCTTAATCCCCTCCCCACCACCATCCCACTCAAAAACATCCGCACCCGGTAGCATCCTCTTCAGCCTCCGTTTCCCTCCAGTCCCAGGTTGGGAGGAGCAGGCAACCTCAGGGACAGGGAAAGCCCCAGGAGCGCCCTCCTGCCGGCCTCGGCCCCAGGGGACCCCGGTGCTCATCTACTCACTAGGCCTTGGGGCTCAGCCCCGGGAGGAGACGCGAACTGGGGCCCCTTCCTGTCTAGGGAATCGGACGTAACTGGTGGGCGAAGGTCAGCGGCACAGACGGGTGCAGTGGGCAGAGGTCCACTGGCACGAGAGAAGAAACCGCCAAGGTTTTTCCAAAAAACAAGAGTCCCGCAGTCCTCTGGTCCCCGGCTCGCGCGCCAGCAAAACCAAAGCGCTATGTGGGCCGCCAGGCACACACGGGAGGCAGGCCCGGCCCCGACCCGGGTCCCAGCATATGACCCCCTCCCCGTGCCGCTCCATTCCGATTTTCGGCGAAAGGCCGGCTGGCAGCCGGCTGCCAAGCAGAAAGCTACACCGCGGGCTCAGCAACTGGTGTCTCCACAGGGTGTAGCACCGCCCTCTCGGGAACAAAAGCCGCCGCCCGCGCCGGAGCTCACGCACACTCCGCCGTAGTTAGGGCGATGAGAGATCTGCCATCACCTCTCTTCCTACCCTAGTAGTATAACACCCCCCATTAGCTTCCAAAGGCGTTTTTTTATTTTTTAATTTTATATTTTATAGGAACAGAGAGAGAGTCAGAAAGAGAGAGATTAACAAAGACAGGAAGAGAGAGAAATGAGAACCATAAATCATCAGTTTTTCGTTCCGACACTATAGTTCACTGACTTTCTCCTTAGTGCTTTGACCGTGGGGCTAGAGCAGACCAACTAAACCATTGACGCGAATGAGGCTACAGATAGTCTGGAGGCCTTGCAAGTTGTGCTTAAAGCCCTCCACACCCCCATCCCGCTCAAACCCATTCTGCACCGGGCAGCATCCTCTTCAGCCTCCATTTCCCTCCAGTCCCAGGTCGGGCGGGCAGGCAACCTCAGGGACAGGGAAAGCTCCAGGAGCAGCCGCCTGCCGCAAATCAGCTGCAGGGGAACCCGGTGCTTGTCTACACATTGCGGCTCGGCGATCAGCCTTGGGAGGAGTTGCGGGCTGGGGCCCCTTCTGACAAGGAAACCGGACGGAACAGGTGTGCGAAGGTCGGCGGCCCGGCGGGTGCAGTGGTGGGGTCCACAGGCACGGGAGGAGGCACCGCCAAGTTTTTCCACAGGTCAAGCGTCCCCGTAGTCCTCTGGTCCTCGCCGGTGAGCCAGCAAACCACTGCGCTCTGCGTGCCGCCGGGCCCACCCTGGAGGGCGGCACGGCCCCAGCCCCAGCCCCTGACTCCCACCCAGTGCTGCTCCACTCCGTTCTTCGGCTTAAAGGCCGGCTGGCAGAGGGCTGAGGGGCAGAGAGCTACCGCGCGCCGGCGGCAGCAACCGGTGTCTCCCCAGGGCGCAGCTCCGCCCTTTTTGGAAAAAAGCCGCTGCCCGCTGGGCCGGGGCTCCCGCTCACAATTTTGTAGGTAGGGAGATGAGAGATCTGCCACTCCCTTCTTCCTTCCCACCCTAGTGGTACTGATAACACCACCATCAGCTTCCAGAGGCACTTTTTTATAATTAAAAAAATTATTTTATTTTATTTTTTATAGGGACAGGGACAGAGAGTCAGAGAGAGAGAGAGAGAGAGATTAGGACAAACAGAGAAATGAGAACCATCAACCATCAGTTTTTCGTTGCAACACCCTAGTTGTTCACTGAATGCTTTCTCATATGTGCCTTGACCGTGGGGCTAAAGCAGACCAAGTAACCTATTGCTCAAGCAAGTGACTTGTCCAACTTTAGGGACAAGGAAAGCTCCAGGAGCACCCGCCTGCCGGGCCTCGGCCACGAGGGACCCCGGTGCTCGTCTACTCACTGGGGCTGAAGGCTCAGCCGGGGGAGGAGACGCGGGCTGGGGCCCCTTCCTGTCTGGGGAATCGGAGATAACAGGTTCACGAAGGTCGGCGGCCCGGGCGGGTGCAGTGCCGGGGGTCCACAGGCACGGGAGGAGGCACCGCCAAGGTTTTTCCAAATACAAGCGTCCCCGCAGTCCTCTGGTCCCCGACCAGCGCGCCAGCAAAACCACTGCGATCTGCGGACCACCGGGCCCGCAGGGGAGGCAGGCTTGGCCCCGGCCTCAGCCCCTGACCCCCTCCCCGTGGTGCTCCATTCAAACCTTCGGCTAAAGGCCGGCCGGCAGCGATGCTGCACCCACAGGTAAGCTGCCTTCTGGCTACGAGTCTTTTACTGGGTATTTATATTGTGACTATCACAATGGCTTGCCCGTTCACTTGTGTCTTTGATGAAAAGAAGTTTCTAAGTCTAATGTCTTTCAGTTTATCAATCATTTCCTTTTTGTTAGTGCTTATTTATTTATTTATTTTTTACAGAGACAGAGAGTGAGTCAGAGAGAGGGATAGACAGGGACAGACAGCAGGAACGGAGAGATGAGAAGCATCAATCATCAGTTTTTCATTGCACGTTGCAACACCTTAGTTGTTCATTGATTGCTCTCTCATATGTGCCTTGACCACGGGCCTTCAGCAGACTGAGTAACCCCTTGCTGGAGCCAGCGACCTTGGGTTCAAGCTGGTGGGCTTTTGCTCAAACCAGATGAGCCCATGCTCAAGCTGGCAACCTCGAGGTCTCGAACCTGGGTCCTCTACATCCCAGTCTGATGCTCTATCCACTGCGCCACCACCTGGTCAGGCTGTTAGTGCTTTTGTTGACTTGCTTAGTACATTTTTTTGTTGTCTTGTTGACACTGAGCTCAAGAAGTTTCATTGTTTTCCTTGTCACATTTAGATTTACAATCAACGTGGAATGAATTTTAGTGAATGATAATTAGGTGCAGGGGTTAAAATTAGTTTTTTTCACATGGGTCTCTACTTGACTTATAAGGACACTTCAGTACCATCTTTGCCACAAAATAAGCATCCATATGTGCATGGATCTGTGTCTGGTCTCTTATTCCACTGGTCTTTTTGATTATCCTTGTGCCAGTATCACACTGTCTTAAATCTTGTAGCTTTGCCTGACCTGTGGTGGCACAATAGATAAATCATTGACCTGGAATGCTGTGGTTTCCGATTCGAAACCCCATGTTTGCTTGGTCAAGGCACATAAGAGAGTTAATGCTTCCTGCTCCTCCTCCTCCCTCCTTCCCTCCTTTCTCTCTCTCTCTCTCTCTTCTCTAAAATGAATAAATTAAAAAAATATTTTTTAAATCTTATAGCAGATTTACATATATAATAGTATACATCCTTCAGCATAGTTCTTCATCTTCAATATTGTCTTGGCTATTTTTAACCCTGCCTGACTACATAAATTTTAGAATTAGTTTATTTCTTTTTTCCAGATTTATTGAAGTATAACTGACAAATAAAATTGTAATATATTTAGAGTATAGAATATGATGACTTGATAGATATATACACTGTGAAAGGGTTCCTGCCATGAAGCTAGTGCACCTGTCACCTCACAGGGCACAAGGGTTCACTCTTTTCTCCACAGCCTTGCCTGCATTTGTTATTTCTTATGTTTTTTGATAAGATCCATCAGGTGGTATCTCATCATGGTTTTGAATTACATCTCCCTGATGATTAGGGATACTGAGCATCTTTTCATGTACCTGATTGCCATTTTTATGTCTTCTTTGGAAAAATGTCTTTTTGGATCCTCTACCCAATTTTTTCCTCTACAAAGCCTTTCCTGTTACACAAATATTATCCACATTTTCTTTCCATTGACCTTTCCAGTTTCCTAGAACAGTCAGTTCATCCCTTTACTAGCAGATCCTCTAAACCAGTGGTTCTCAACCTTTCTAATGCCGTGACCCCGCAATACAGTTCCTCATGTTGCGGTGACCTCAAACCAAAAAATAATTTTGGTGGCTACTTCATAACTAATTTTGCTACAGTTATGATTCGGACTGCAAATACCTGATATGCATTATGTATTTTCTGATGGCTTTAGGCGACCCCACCGGGGTCGCGACCCACAGGTTGAGAACCACTGCTCTAAACTGAGACCCAACAAAGAGTACCACCAGGTCTACATATTGCATCATCAGAGGAACATCACCACGGAAGCAGCAGCAGTCATGGTTCTCTTAATACAAACACCCTAATTCACATGTAAGGCATTTAGAAGTATTGTGAGATCCACTTAAAATATGAGAAAATGAGCCTAAAATCAATATTTAAAAAGTGCTCAACTCATTTTACTTTGAATCTTTGTTGTAAAATCCTCAAAAGGATACAAACAAGTATTGTAGAATAGCTTTGTTTTGCTAATTTAGAATCAGCTTCATCAGCTTCTATTAGGCAGGTGTCTCAAAAGAGGACATTCTGGCATCAAAGAACTGCTGCCACCAGGATGCTTTGCCCATTTTTAAATTAGGCTATTTATCAATAGTTTTTAGTTATTGAGTTGTATGAGTTTCTTACATATTTTGAATACTAACCCCTAATCAGATCTGTGGTTTGCAGATACTTTCTCCCCATTCAGTAGGTTGCCTTTTCATTTTGCTGATAATTTATTGTTTTTGCTGTGCATAAGCTTTTTAGTTTGGTGTAGGTCCACTTGTTTATTTTCATTTTTGGCATCAAATACAAAAAGCGACGGGACCAGTGTCAAGGAGCTTATCCTTGTTTTCTTCTAAGAGTTTTATAGTTTCAGATCTTACATTTAAGTCTTCAGTCCATTTTGAGTCAGTTTTTATGTATGATGTAAGACGGGTCCAGTTTTATTCTTTTGCACGTTGATATCTAGTTTTCCCAATACCATTGATTGAAGAGGCTGTCCTTTCCTAATTGCGTATTTTTGGTACCTTTGTCAAAAATTAATTGACCATTTGTGCAGGGGTTTGTTTCTGGGCTCTCTATTCTGTTCAGTTGATCTCTTTGTCAGTTTTTAAGCTGATACCATACTCTTTTGATTACTGTAGTTTCATAATATAGTTTGAAATCAGGAAGTGTGATAATTCTAGCCTTGTTCTTCTCAAAATTTCTGTTGGTTGTCCAGGCTCTTTTGTCATTCCATATGAATTTTAGAATTATTTTTTCTATTTCTGTGTAAAATGCTATTAAAATTTTTAATCTGTACATTGCTTTGAGTAGTATGAACATTTAAACAATATTAATTCTTTCAATTCATGAATACAGAATATCTTTCCATTTATTGGTGTCTTCAATTCCCTTCACCAGTGTTTTATAGTTTTCAGTGTACAAATCTTTCACCTTCTTTGTTAAATTTATTCCTAAGTATTCTATTCTTTTTAGTCTATTGTAAATGGGAATTTTTTTAAGTGAAAGGAAGAGAGATTAAAGAGACAGACTCCCACATGCCCCCCAACTGGGATCTACCTGAAAAATCCCATCTGGGGCTGATGCTCAAATCAACAAAGCTATCCTGAGTGCCTGAGGCCAACATTCTTACCAATCAAGCCACTGGCTGTAAGAGGGGAAGAAAGAGAGAGAAGGGAGGGGGAAGAGAAGCAGACGGTACCTTCTCATGTGTGCCCTGACTGGGGATTGAACCTAGGATGTCCATACACCACGCTGACGCTATATCCACTGAGCCAACCAGCCAGGGCTGTTTACTGTTGTTTTTAAGGTGGTTATACAATGTTGTGAATGCAGTTTTCTTTTTTCATTTTAAATTTTTTATTTTATATAGACAGTTTTATTTTTTCACTTAATATTTAACTTGAAATTTTTTTTCATTCTCATTGGGAGTTCTTTATGAGTGCTATTTTTAGAAATGCGCAGTTGATGGACATGAGGGGCTGCAGTCTGAGGCTCTTACCTCCCAGCCTGGGCAACACCCGGGATGCTTATTTTATCAGGCCTAAGGCCAAGGGAAAACTGTGTGGACCAGCACTTGACAACAGTAAGTTTTGGAAAATAAAACGGATGGGTTCTTTCTTCTTCCTCCTCTTTTTCCCTCCCCTCAGCACAAAAGAATTATTGAATATGAGAGATAGAAGGGCCTTTCAAAGTTCTTGAGCTTATCCCCCCTCATTTTATACATGAGGACACTGATCCAAGGAGGGGTTCCCCACCCTGTCACCCTGGGCAGAGCCCCCTGGAACCAGCACTTGGCTCCTTCCAGCCCAGCTCCTTCCATGGCTCTTGAGGAGGTTTCTGTGAGGTGCTGGTGGACTGAGCGCCCATCACCCACTCGAGGCTTCTGTGGTTGTGGGTGGGGGTCTCCTAGGTGGCCTGTGAAAGCTGCACCCTGCTCTCTCCACAGGAGCTCGGCTTGCTGCAGGATTACCTGCTGGCCTTAACCACTGACGACCACCTTCTCCGCTGTGCAGCTCAGGTACTCTTCCCCCTCGGAGCCGGCCTTGGGCGGCTGCCAGCCTGCGGGGGCTGTCCCATCGCCCGGGCCAGGACAAGAGCCTCTGAGCTTGGGGCATGCATACAGAATCCACCCAGGGTTTACACGGAGCACCGTTCCAATTCAGTCACTTCCTCCTAGTGTCAGAGAGAGCAGTTGAGGCCCATTTATCAGTGTCATTCATATTAAACTGTAGAGTCAGAAGACACTAGCAAGAATTTGTGTCTTTTAAACCAAAACAACCAATGCCTTAAATTTACAGTTTGGCAGATCCCTGAAGTTTCCATAGAGTTAGATTTCAGATATTTTGGGATGTAACTTTCTTCCCTGCTAGGAGAACTCCTCTGCTGACAGCGGTTTGGTCTCAGGACTCCTTTACACTTTTAAATTATTGAGGATCCCAAAAAGCTTTTGTTTATGAGCATTATATATATTGAAATATACCCTTGGAAATTAAATTAGATTTGAAATTTAGAAATTAAGACAAAAATTTTAAATGTTTACTTATCAATTTGTTTTAAAAATAACCCATTTCATGTTAACATGAGTGACATGTTTTGTGAAAGGCAGAGGGGTGGCATTGTGTTCCGTTCTTGCAGCTCTCTCTCTTCAATGTCCGCCTTAATAGAAGACAGCTGGAGCCCGTGTCGGCTCCTGTGCTCACTTGTATTACCACACACTAGCCTCTGGGAAGCTCCACAGTATCCTTGTGAGAGTATGAAAGGGAAAAAGGCAAAATAACGTCTTAGTGTTATTGTGAAAATAGTTTTTACTATCTGAACGGGTCTCAGGAACCCGCAGGCCCCAGACTCCATTTTGAGACCCTCAGGCTCACAGACTCCTGAATATCACAGAGCATGTGGTCCCACTGCCGCAACGGGCAGATAGGGGCACTGAAACTCGGAGAAATGAGAGATTTGCCCAGGGTCACACTCAAGTGCGCATCTGGCAGGGACTCCCAGCCAGGGCTTCCCGCTCTTCCTGCCAAGCTTTCTCAGTGAACTCTTCCTCCAGCAAAAAGGGGTCAGATGCCTGCTTAAAAGCAGGGGTCCCCCCATCAACTGTGGAAGAGTTTGTGTGAATTCTCCTGAAACCTGTAAGCAGAGTAAAAACCCCTTCCCCTCCTAACAGATGTCTCCCAGCACTGCCACCACTACCCCCAGCTGTGTGACACAAAATGAAATTTTGAAATTTGACCCTTTTGGCACTGAAAGCTCAACATTGCATATCCCTATGGGCTCCTCCCTTTTGCCTGTGCCCATGTCCCACTCCTCACTGTCATTCCAAACCCTCCCCACAGCCCATCCATTTTGCTGGACCAGTGCTGCCTCTTCCTCCTCCAGCCAGTCCTCCACTCCTGCTGTGCTGAGTTTGGAAACCAGCCTCGAGCTGGCTCCAAGGCACCCACTTTCCTAACAGCCTCCCAACATTGCTTCCTGGTCCCCAGCACTGGCTGCTCTGTCTTCCCTTCTGCACCTCTGTGCTGTTCCCTTTCCCTAAAGAACTTTTCCAGACCCCTACCCGCACCCCCGCAGATAGTGTCCTCTGTGTCATGGAGCCCCCCAGCATTGCACCTGTCCTTCTCTTAGAGCAGTGATGATTTCTGCCTTATATGTGAAGTCCTCGTGCGGTTTCAGTAGCTTTTGTCTCTTTCTTCAGACTCAGGTTCTCCCTCCAGGTGAGGGGAACCGTATCTGGCTTCTGTCTTCCTTGCCCCTGCCCCCCTCAAGTGCTCAACTAAGGGTGGTGTTCAGCCAGCACATGAGCTGAGCAAGGAAATGGTTCTGGTCACTGGTAATGACTCTCTCTCTCTCTCCTCAGGCTTTGCAAAACATTGCTGCTGTCAGCCTGGCCGTCAACTACCCAAACAAGGCCACCCGCCTCTGGAACGTCGAGTGTTAGCTCTCGGTATGGTGTGCATGGAACCAGCTCCTCTGACCGCAGGGATCTTGGTGCAGATATCTGAGCTCATTCAGGAAAGGTCCTGTAGGGTCAGTGCCCGGCTCTCCTTGAGCTCCCACGTCCACTCCAATCAGAACGCCGAGCAGCCACATCTCCAAGAACTTCCCGTGTCCCAGGCTAGACACCTGCACACACCGTAGCATGTGAGAATAAGCATAGCAGTGCAAAATTACTCAGCAAGGGCTGGCGCGAGGCCCTGGAGAAGGTCGTTTGGAGACCGCCTTTCTCCAGGGCTTGTCCCTGCGGCAGCCACAGGCCAGGGAAGACCTGGAAGCAGCCTCTCTGGAAAGGTTCTCTCGCAGCCGCGCTGGAACTGCCCGCACCTGGCCTTCAGGTGAAGATCGGCCCGCATGGAGCCGGTCTCTCTCAGCAAGGCCTCCGGCAGCAGCACCGGTCTGGGGCTCCTCTCTTGCTTTTGCTTCCTGAGACTTGGTAATCCAACCCGAAACTGGTGAGAACCCGCCTGCCATCACCTGGTCCCCAGCATTTAGCACGGGACTGTGTGCCATGCCAGCTCCCCAGCCACAGCCTCCCAGAGAATCCTCGGTGAGAACAAGTGCCCTTGGGAACTGCCAGCAGGCTGCGTGGGCGTCGCTCACGCACTGGCTCCCAGCACATCCAAGTTTTTTCAGTTGTTGTTTTAATATATTTCAGTTTCCACCTCATGTTTTTAGAACAGAACTACACTACTGACTCCCTTGAGAGGGCCTCAAGGGAATGACCAGTGGGACAGTCATTCAGGGGACAAACTGGTCTGTGTGACAGTAGAACTTGAGGAATCTCTCTAGCTTCTGTACCTAAAGAAACTTTTGAGGTGTTATCAGAGGAGAACTTATTTTAGAGGCAAAACAAAACAAAAACCACATGATGATTTTATTTCTGCCCCACAGTCACAGTAATTCAGCACTTCCACCTCTGGGACTCTGCGTGTTATTTGGCTATCACTTGTCTAGCAATAATTACATTAGTTCTGATGAATGCTGTTTTCTTTCTTTCTTTCTTTTGTATGGTGTAGTCTTGCCCTGAAGTGCTGATTATTATCCTCTTTCCAAAGCCATACTCTGGCTGGTGAAGCTGGGTTGGCATATAGGCTGTACACAGCCTCAGTGGGGCTCGTGGGCATGAAGAATGCCTGAGGCTGAGCAGGCCCTGCTCTCCTGGTGCTCCTGAGGCAGGTGACTCCCTCAGCTCCTGGTCCGCAGCTGGTACCAGCAGTATCTGACCAAACATTTCCATCAATACCAACATCCCTTCGATCCTTCTTGGGAGGCAGGACGGCCTGGGATGAGATGGAACTGGCAGGAATGAAGACGGTATGGAAACATGTCCTAATCTGTATGTTCCAAATCATGTATAACAGACACTGTCCCTAATGCGGAGTGACTTATTTTCATCATCGTCTTTAATTTGTTTTCTTATGGGTTTACAATTTTGAATTTTTCCTATTTGGTTGAAAGAAACAATTTTGATTATATCAGCTGAGTTCAGCCTGTAAAAAGGATGTTAAGGTGTGGATAAAATATGCAAATGAGAAATATATTGTACAAATTCTATATAAAAAAGTAAAATTGTGTGTGGGCCTTTTTTTCCTCCTTCCCCTCCTTCTGCCTCTCCTGTGAAGATTATACTTAAGAGTTTTTACCAATCCCAAACTGATAGAAATTCTAGAATCTCAAGGCCTCTGGGTTGAAAGGAATCAGAAAGGTTCTAGGCTCCCGGCTGCACCTCCCACCATACCTGAATAAGCCTGGACTGCAGGCCTGTCTGTCCCTCTGCACAGCTGCTCAGGTTCACGCGTGCTCTCATCCCCAAGTCGGCCCTCCCCAGCCCATCCCCCCACCCCCACCCTGCTCATCTTTTATCTCCTGTGGCACACAGGACACAGTGTGCAGCCAGCAGAGAGGAGGAAGACAGGTTCAATCCTGGGCCTGCTGTTCCTTAAGCATCTTGTCACGTGCTTCTGAACCTTGCTTCTCACTAAATACAGAGCTGGGCCTCCCTTTGGGTCTCAACTTCCTCGCTCAATTCTCTAGCTGGTCACTTCTTGCTCAGCATTCCTGACACTGAGGGCTATCTCTTGGGAATTAGAGAAGATAGACTTTTTGGTTGGGGCTGGACTTAACTAACCTTCATGGCCTATTATGTCCTGACAGCATCTGACTGACACATCCCCCTAAAGCCCCCAACTGCCTTGCCTTCCAGGGAATCCTGGGAGGCCGGGACAGCCTCAGCCCTCACAATCCCTGAGACCAGAAGGAAAGCTGGTTGGGCCTGAGGCTCAGCAGAACTGGATGCTTCCAGGGCCTGTGCAACCCCAAGTCTCTCTCTAGGTCCTAGTGATAACATTTTAATCCTCTTTCACCTCACCAAGGGCTTGAGAACCCTGGGCCTTTACTCTGAAAAGTTGGTCAGGAGAACCAGGCTGTTTGGTCTATCTGAGCCCGGAGCTGCTGATAAGAGTGACTGATTGCTTGCTAGAAATCAGGAGCAGAAGTATGAAGGTTACCTGCTGAGACTAATCAGCAGTATGCTGGGTGCTGGAGCTGCCACGAATAAACAATAGAAAGTTGCAAAGGTCAAAGGTAATTAAAAAAATTTTTTTTTAGATTTCATTTATTCATTTTAGAGAGGAAAGAGAAGGGGGGGGAGCGGGAAGAGGCAGAAAGCATCAACTCCCATATGTGCCTTGACCAAGTAAACCCAGAGTTTGAACCAGCGACCTCAGCATTCCAGGTCGACGCTTTATCCACTGCGCCACCACAGGTCAGGCTCAAAGGCAATTTTGAATGGAAGGGAAGGGAAACAGTTCAACCAGCCGAGCTTCCTCATTTCAGAAGAACTAGAAGCTATGAGAGGTCAGCTTGGAGTCGCACAGGAAGTGGTAGCAGAGCCAGACCAGCTCAGTTCTGATGCCCAGCCCCAAAGCTGTCACCACTATGTGCAGGTGCTCACTCACTCAATAAATCGGCAGTATGCTGGGTGCTGGAGCTGCCCAGAAGCCACCTGGTCAAGATTGAGGCCACAGCTACACATGGCCCAATGTGCCTGTGGTGGACCCTCTCACTTAGCTTCCCTTTCCTACACCCTCCCCTACTTCCTGCTAACATCCAGATTTTTGCAGGTGGTGACTGGAGGTACTTGAATCTCAAGAAAGGACCTACTACCTCATGAGGAAAGTCATGATCAGTTTAAACCATTCTCAGTAACCATTTCTACTTGCTGGATGCTCAGTTTCCCGGCCCCCATACCTGTGCAGCAGCATACCTGTGCAGCCCGGTTCTGGCTGGAGAGAGTTAAGCTGAAGCCGAGGGGAGGTTTTGGGGAAGGCAGCTATCTGGCTTTGTTCCCTTTGACTGTGGTAGGAGAGCATGCCACATGGCCCTCCTACGGCAATCTTGTCGCCCTCTGGGAAACTGGAGGTTGTAGGAGCAGAAGAAGAGTTTAGACTCCTTAATTACATTATTTGAACATTGACCCCCTAGAACTGACAACCTGCAGGTGTAGGTTAGTGTGTGTGTGTGTGTGTGTGTGTGTGTGTGTGTGTGTGTGTGTGACAGAGACAAAGAATGTTTGTTGTCGGGTGATCCTTTACAACTGAAAGAATTTCTGTCCCAAATTTATGCAACAATTTGGCTCCAATAGGTTGAAAAACTGTCACAGTTCTCTGTCTTATCACAGTAATATGAACAGTATATGGAAAAGTAAATACATACAGATTCCTGAAATCAGAAAGGCCCCAACAGTGTCTAGCTGAGCCACAGATAGCATCAACCTGAAGCCATTACCAAGACCTTTTTTTTCTTTAAAACCTATTTATAATAATTTATTGATAAGAATTCAGAGTCCATATAGCAGCTTACCTTTACAAAATTACCACATGTTTAAGTCTTGCTGTATCAAAAAATAATACCCACAACTATCTGGAAAGGACTCTAAAGGCTTCTTTCTTGTCTGACCGTATGCCTTCAGGAGACTGACATTTCCTATACTTTCTTCTCTTTCTTAGGGATTCTTGCATATGCACCTTGGCTCCTGTTCAGTGAGTTTCTGCAATAATTTTGGATTATTTTGCATTGCCTGAGTTCCCAGGGTCTGCTTCAGTTGCACATTAAACCCACTCCAAACTAACTTAAAAACAATTTGTTGATTTACAAAACTGGAAGGTCCAAGAGTTGCATCTGGCTCCAGATTCCAAGGGCTCATGATGCCAGGTCAGTCTGTCTGTCCCCACCCACCATGTCCACTCCCTCCCCGCCACTCCCCTGCTCTGCCTCCCTGTTGGGTTCTCATGACGGTGAAAATGAAAAACCAGGTGATGGTTCTCTTCTCCTTTTGGACCTGAGTGCTGACCACACTGATTCCCCAGTGGAGAGGGCTTCTCACTGTCTTCATGTGAGGCTTCCCTAAGTTGTTAACTGATGTTTTCTAGCTATGATTTAGCTTAATGTTTAAAAAACTACTTGGGAGACCCATGAATTTGCAAGTTGTCATCCCAGAACTGCTGAGCAACACCACATCCACGACAGCGAGGCAGAACAAGTGCCTGGGAGATCCCCACACACCCTGTGAGCCACATCAACACATCTGCTCAACCACTTAGCTACCCTGCCGGGTAAGGTGCCCCAGAATATGGGGGCAGCAGATCCATTAGTGTAGACATTTACCACGTAAGTGGAGAGAAACAGCCCCAAACTACCAATTCAAAAACAAACAGGTGAAATGGAGAAGAATGAGCACAAGGGTACAGAGCAGATGCAAACAAAGTCATGGTCATTTGGTGTTAGGCATTGTCACTCAGGAACAAAATTCAACCAGGCCAAAAGTCATTTTATGTATCAATATTTTCTATGTATAGTTTAATTTGCAATTTAAAAAATAACACTTTTCTGCACCAAATCCCACAAGAAGTTACATAAGGCAAAAATTGCTAGAAATGTGTGGAGAATTGGGCAAGCTATAAAATTGCTAGAAATGTGTGGAGAATTGGGCAAACCATAGTAATGGGAAGTACCATCTTTCTCAGTTACTAGCGGGTTATTAAAAAAAAAAAGATGAACAGCAGTGTTGTAAGGAAGCTTTCATGACAAAGCTCCCCTTCTCCAAGACTGGCTGTGGAGGAAGAATGTCCTGAGAGGAGGGGCAGTTGACCCCTGCATCCTCAGGGGAGGGTTCCCTTTCAGGTGGGGGTGTCTCAGGAGATCCTGAGGCCATGTAATGCTGGCTTGCGGGCCCTCTGCTTCCTTTACCCTGCAGGCTGGGTGTGGACAGACCTTTCCTTTGATCTCCACAACACACAGCCAAGGCTGGGCTGAAAAGCTTGTCAAAGTTCATTTCATCAAGGCAGAACAGGCAGGGGTCACAGCTGAGCCAAGTCTACTGCAGGTGACCAGCTAGCTCTTGTCATAGCTCAGGGGCTCCCCACTGAGAGGACATGCCCTCCACACACACCGGTGTGCCCTTCAGGATTCAGGAGGGCGAAGGAATCGCCTTTCCCACAGTCTGAAGCACTCAGACCAGCCTGTCTCAAGTTCTCACTCTCTCCCAGGTCCAGTTCTTCCCAGACCAATGGGCAGTGGGAATGCCCAGTTTATACAGGGACACTGGTCCACCCAACTTTACTTCATGGCACCAACATGCTGGCTACATCACAACACGGTTACCACCATCCATCTGTACAAGTGTCTTACGGCAGCAGTTAACCACTGATCTGGTAAGTATGGGTGTGCACCTGTGTTTGCGTGTGCGTGTGTGCATGCTTTGTACCCACAGAGAAGGCCTTCTATTTAGTGCGCATGGAAGATTCCTAAAAGTGGGTCCTATTTCAGGTCATTCTATTAGATATGCTGGATATTGTGTCACTTCCCAAATAATCATTTTAAGGGAGCATGACCTCATTCCCAGCCAGCTGGAGGGGTGAGCAAGTAATCATTCCTTAAGGCCACATAGGTGATTGGACCAGGAGTGAACACCTGACCAAGCTATGGCAATCTGGTCCTTTTGGAAATACGGGTTTTAGGAGACCAATACTGTGGTGAACTTTGGATCTAAGAAGTTATGTAAAGTTGGGGCTAGTGGTCATGTTGGGCCATGCTCAAGCAAAGGAAGCTCAT
This sequence comes from Saccopteryx bilineata, assembly GCF_036850765.1. Taxonomy (NCBI): domain Eukaryota; kingdom Metazoa; phylum Chordata; class Mammalia; order Chiroptera; family Emballonuridae; genus Saccopteryx; species Saccopteryx bilineata. The sequence continues at coordinate 56,923 of NW_027095492.1, read as the reverse complement.
CTGCAGGGTAGATATTGGAGATAAGAAAAAAGAGGTCCAATAATGATTCACAGCCCAAGAGTGGCTTCCTGTTTCTTTTCTTTTTTTTTTTTTTTTGTGACAGAGACAGAGAGAGGGACAGATAGGGACAAACAGGAAGGGAGAAAGATGAGAAGCATCAATTCTTTGTTGTGGCACCTAGTTGTTCATTGATTGCTTTCTCATATGTGCCTTGACCGGGGGCTACAGCAGAGTGAGTCACCCCTTGCTCAAGCCAGTGACCTTGGGCTCAAGCTGGTGACCTTGGGGTTTCGAACCTGGGTCCTCTGTGTCCCAGTCCTACACTATATCCACTGCACTACCGCCTGCTCAGACCTGTTACTTTATTTTCCTTTGAAGTCCAGCTACTGTTTCTGTATTTTATTTCTGTGAGAGTCCCCCTTTTTACTTGAGTGGATTTTCTTCTATTTTATTTTCCTTTTTATTGAATTTATTGGAGTGACACTAGTTAATGGTTAGCTGGTCTCAGGTGCACAATTATACAACATATCTATCTCTCTGTACACTGTATTGTGTGTTCACCTATGAGAGAGTTTTCATTAAATATTTTTTGAAGCAGAAATTTGGTAACAGAAATATTCAGAAATTAGATAGTGGGGATAGGGGGACAGCATGGTGAATATATATACTAAATACTACTGAATTGTGTTTCTCTTTTAAGTGGTAAATTTTACGTTACACATATATCTCAATAACAAATTTAAAGCAGAAACAGTATGCCATAAAACCAGATGTTATTAACAAAAGGTTTAGAAACCCAACCATGAGGGTTGGGAGGGAGCTATTCTTAGGTCATTCTTTAGTGACAAAAGAAAGTCAAAACTGCAATTACACATTATTTTTAAGTTAATGATAGTGAAGAAATAGATATATTTTAAATGTGTGTGTGCAGTGAGTAGGAGTAGTCAAAGCTTTGTTCTAGGAAAATTTTAAGTAGAAGTGCATTTTTTCTAGTATAAAGAAAGTAGAATTAAATGAACTAAAATTTTATGTCAAGGAGTTAGAAATCAAAAAGGAAAATAAACATAGGCAAGATAACAAAAAGCAATGAAAGAATACCTAAAAAATAAAATAATGAATTATGCCTGACTTATGGTGGCGCAGTGGATAAAACGTCAACCTGGAATGCTTCGGTTGCCAGTTTGAAACCCTGGGCTTGCCCAGTCAAGGCACATATGATAAGCAACTACTATGTGTTGATGCTTCCTGCTCCTTTCCTATCCCCCTCTCTCTCTACCTCTCTAAAATCAATAAAATAATCTTTTTAAAAATAGAATTATCTGACCAGGTGGTGGCACAGTAAATAGAGCATTGACCTAGGATGCTGAGGACCCAGGTTTGAAACACCAAGGTCGCCGGCTTGAGCACGGGCTCATCCAGCTTGAATGTGTACTCACCAGCTTGAGTGCAGACTCACCAGCTTGACATGACCCTATGGTCGTTGGCATGGTCCGAGGTCGCTGGCTTGAGCAAGGGATCACTGGTTTGGCTGGGCTCCCAAACCCCTCTGGTCAAGTCATATTTGAAAAAGCAATCAATAACAACTAAGGTGCTGCAACTATGACTTGATGCTTCTCATCTCTTTCATTTCCTGTCTGTTTGTCCCTGTCTCTCTCTCTCTAAAAATAATTAATTAAATAAAATAAAACAATGGATTAGAAAAAAAGCAAAGTGGATGAGCGTGGGTCCCAAACATGACCCACCATCATTCCTACGAATAGCAACCCGGTCCCTCTCTTTGTGTTGAGGGAGCTGGCCCGGAGCTGCTCCTTAAGCAAGGGGAGCCTCTTGTAAGAACTTTTTTAAAACAAATTTTTTATGAACTCTAGGATTTATTTTAAAACATTTTGTTTTTTAGATTTTATTTATTGATTTTTAGAGAGAGGAGGAAGAGAAAAGAGGACAGTGAGAAAGAGCAGGGAGAAGCAGGAAGCATCTACTCATAGTAGTTGCTTCCTTGTATGGGCCTTGGCCATGCAAGCCCAGGGATTTGAACTGGCAACCCCAGCGGTTCAGGTCGACACTTTATCCACTGCGCCACCACAGGTCAGGCCTCTGGTAAGAACTTGATTGAGAGCCTCACCACTGGAGGCCCATGGATAGCTAGGCATAAAGACCTCTGCTCAACAGGGACAATGGCAAAGACAGAAGCCATACAAGAGACTATGCAAAACAACTTTGTCTATACAAAAGTTAGAACTATTGCGAAGGGGAGGAAAGCTTGTAAGCATTTTGAATTGTATTTGAAAACAAAATAAATTTTAATTCCTATGTCACACTTTATATCACTATAAATTCCAGAGGGGAAATATATAACTGGCTAATAAACAGATTAAAAATATGTACAGTCTTACTTGTAATTGGAATGTAAATTCATTGTCTTATTCCATGAGACTGGCAAAAACTAGAAAATTCTACCACACTCAGAAGGCTCGCATGTGGGTGGGAGTGTGAACTGGTGCTACCTTTCTGGAGGACTGTTTGGCAGGATCTATCCAAATGCTGAAAGCACTTACCCTCAGCCCAGCAATTGCACATCTAAGAATTTATCCTGCAGAAACTTTAGGACGTGTGCTCAAATGTGTATTACAATGTTTACTGCAGCTTGTTCGTAAGAGTGAAAAACAGAAAGACCTAAATATCCACTAATGGAGGATCCGATAGCACTACTCTCTAGTAAAACTATTTTTAAAACACTCTACCATTTAAACTCTCTGGATATAGTCCTGAGAATGTGCAGCAAATGAAGAAACACTTAGCTGAGAAAATCTACTAAAATTTGGTAAGAACAGAGAGAGATAGATAATATCAATAAATAGAATTTATTTTAAAAGAACCAAGTGGAAATTCTGGAGTTGGTAAGGATAGTAGCTGAAATGAAAATTTTACTCAAGGGGCTCAATAGTAGATTCGACCTGGCAGAAGAGAGAATTAGTGTACTTGGAGATAGATGGATGGAAAGTATGTAGGTCGAAGGACAGACAGAAAAAAAAATAAAGGAAAATAAACAGAACCTCAAAGACATGAGGGACACCATAAAGTAGACTTGTCTATGTAAAATGGGATCACCAGAAGGGGAGGAGAGAGAGAAGGGGGGAGAAAACAATATTCAAAGGAAGAAGGGCTGAAAATTTCCCAAATTTATTTTTAGAAACCTACATTTTCAGGAAGTTCAATGAAGTCCAAGTAGTATGCATACAAAGAGACCCGCAAAAGACTCATCACAGAAAAAAAGCTGAGAGTCAAGTAAAGAACCTTGAAAGCAGCAAGAGAAAACGTATGTGTCATTGAGAAGGGAACCCCAATAAGAATAACAGCTGAAAGCAAGTGACACCAGATAGTAATTTGAATCCATATGAAAAGACATAGAGAACTGGTATAGGTAGTAATATAAATATAAAACTGAATATAGATGAATTTTTTCCCGTTCTAAACTGACTCAAGCATCAATAGTATAAAGTGATATGTAATCATGTATTGTTGGGCCTATTGCATGTAGAAATGTTATATATATATTTGCCAATAACAGGAAAAGGAGATGGGTGGGAGCAAAGCTATGTTGGGCTAAGGAAATGACTCCAGATGGTAACTCAAATCCACAGGAACAAATGAATGGAACCAGGAATTATAAATAAGAGATTAATATAATAAAAGCTATAAATATATACTTGCTCTCATCTTCTCTCAGATTCCTTAAATGTCATAAAAATATGTAAAGTAATAATTATAACAGCCTGTTGTTGGGTTTGTAACATTTATAAATGCAATACATATAACAATAATGCCACAGAAAAGGAGGCAGAGGGGAAACAGCTATATAGGAGTAATGTTTCTATATGTTTTCACAGACATTAGAGGTATAAGGGGTCCTCGGGTTATGACACAGTTCCGTTCCTACGACAGTGACATAACCTGAATTTTGGTGTAAGTCGAAACACACCATAACCTAAGTCACTTACCTATCCTACCACAGTTGTAAAATCATAATCTAGAACATGAAAACACAACTAAGCCTTAGAAAAAGGAAAAGGACATAAATATACTGTACTGTACACTGTACTGTAGTAACAGAAAAAATAAGTGTAATAAAATTCCTTACCTTCATTCCTGTGGTTGGCTTGCACACTGGAGGGGGCATTGCAAGGTGGGAGAGAGTGACGTATGGGAGGAGGAAGCTGGGGAGGCAGGAGAACCTGCAGAAGGTGCTGGAGATACGGGGTCAGGTGAATCAGGATTGCCTAAGGAGCATGAAGGAGATGCTGGAGATGATTCTACCTGTACTACAGGTGTTTCATCTTGAGAAGCAGCTGATGTAGAGGGTACAGGATCTGTTGCAGGCCTCTCTACTTTCCTAAAGAATTGTTCCTGGCTAGTCTAGAAGGTTGATGACTTCATCTTCCAAAATCTGCCTATAACATCCATAACAATCGAAATGCTCACGTCTCAATTGTTTTAAAGTTTTTATGGGACTGAGCATTGTAAGCTCGAAACTTCATATGTCGAGACTGTCATAATCCGAGGACCCCCTGTATTATAAGTCTGAAATTGATTCTGTTAAGATAGATATAGTAAGCCTTAGAACAACAATTGAGGAAATAATGCAAGGTATATATAGTGAAAAAAATAATTAAAGAAATATAAATGCTACATTAGATATATTCACTTAATGCAAAAGAAAGCAATGAAGGAGGATAGAGGAACAAAAAATATGAGGCATATGGAAACAAAAAGTTTTGGCAGACATAAATCCAATTAGATCAACAACAACATTAAATGCAAATGAATCAAACAATGCAATCAAAAGAAAAATGATCAGACTGGGTTTAAAAATACAAGTAGATTGAAAGTAAAGAGATTGAGAAAGATATGTCACACAGTCCTGGCCAAATAGCTCAGTTGGTTGGTGCATTGCCCCGATATGCAGAGGTTGCCAGTTCAATACCTAGTCAGGGCACAGACAGGAATAGATTGATATTCCTGACTCTCTCTCTCTCTCTAATCTCAACAAATAAAAATTTTAAAAAAGATATGTCATAAAATAGCAACTATAAGAAAACTGGAGTGTCTATACTAATAGACCAAATGAACTTTAAGACCAAAAAAATAAAATGCTACCAGAGATAGAGACATTTTATAATGATAAAAGGGTTGATTCATTAGAAAGAACAATTCTAAACATATATGCATCTAATAACAGAAAACCAAAACACATAAAGCAAAAACTGACAGAAATGAAGGAAGAAATAAACAATTCAACCATACTAGTTGGAGACTTTAATACTCCATTTTCAATAATGGATAGAAGAATAATTCAGGAGCTCATCAAGGAATTTGAAGAGATGAACAACAGTATAAATCAACTTAACATAACAGACAGCCATAGATCACTTCACCCAACCACGGCAGAATGTACACATGCATATGGAACATTCTCCAGTACAGACCATATGCTGGGCCATAAAACAAATGTCAATAAATTAATTTTTTAATTTATTTATTTTAGAGAGATGGCAGGAGAGAGAGAAGGGGGAGGAGCAGGAACCATCAACTCCCATATGTGCCTTGACCGGGCAAGCCCAGGGTTTCGAACCCGCGACCTCAGCATTCCAGGTTAACACTTTATCCACTGCGCCACCACAGGCCAGGCCGAATGTCAATAAATTTAAAAGGATATAATAACACAAAGGATGTTCTCCAACTATACTGAAATGAAGTTAGAACTAAATTGTTATTTGGTTGAAAGAAATTTGGAAAATTCACGAATATATGGAAACTAAACAACATACTCCTAAATAAATAATGGGTCAAACCAAAAATAAAATTATAAAATTAAATAAATAAAATTAAGATACAAAAACCAACGAGCAGCTAAGGCAGTGCTTAGAGGGACTTTTATAGCTGTAAATGCCTACATTAACAGAAGAATGATCTCAAATCAATAACCTAACCTTCCACTTTAAGGCAGTGATCAGAGCCTAAAGATTAATTAAGCCTAAAGAAAGCAGAATAAAGATTAGAGTGGAAACAAATTAAATAGAGAATAGAAAAACAGAGAAAATCAGTGAAACTGATGGTTCATTGAAGAGATCAACAAAATGGACAAACCTTTAGCTGGACCAAGAAAATAAAGAGAGAAGACTCAAATTCTTAGAATCAGAAATGAATGAGAGAACACTACTATTAACCTTGCAGAAATAAAAATAATTATAAAGTAATACTATGAACAATTGCATCCCAATAAATTAGCTAACTTGGATAAAATGAACAAATTTGTATAAAGATTCAAACTATCAAAACTGCCTCAAGAAACCAGTCAAGGCACTTATGAGAAGCAATCAATGAACAACTAAAGTGCTGCAACTACGAGTTGATGCTACTCATCTCTCTCCCTTTCTCTCTCTAACCCTTCCTGTCTCTTTTTCTCTCTTAAAAAAAAAAAGAAAAATTTAAAAGAAGTGCAAAATTTATAGTGCAAAAAACCACAAAATATTGCTAAGATAAATTAAAGATCTAAATACATAGAAAGTCTCATGTGTATAGATCAGAAGACTTATTGCTGTTAAGATAGCAATACTCCCCAATTTGACCTAGTACAATCTCTATCAGATTCCCACCTCACTTCTTTGAAGAATTTGCATGCTAATTCTAAAATTCATGTGAGACCCTGAATAGCCAAGAGAATCTTGAAAAAGGATCAGAGAACTCAAGCTCTCAGTTTCAGAACTTATTACAAAGCAACAGAATTTCAAGAGAGTGTGATACTGGTATAAAGCTAGACATACAGATCAGTGATAAACTGGAAAAATAGCTACAACATGTACAACAAACAGTTGTTTTCCATAATCTAGAAGGATCCCTTACAAATCAATAAGGCAAAGATCAACCCATCAATAAAAATGGTGAAGTGAGAAACTGACAAGTCCCAAAAGAAAAAATACAGAATGACCAATAAGCAAATGATAAATGCTCACCTGCAAGAGTAATCAAAGAAATGCAAAAAAAAAAAAAAAAAAAAAAAGAGGCAACTGTTTACCTACCAGAAATTGCAAGGATTTTAAAAAGCTGCACGTGGGTGGGTGTGGATCACCGGGCCCTGCAGTGCTGGTAGGGAGCCAGCCTGAGCCTCCCCTTTCACTGTCCAGAGAGGCCTCAGCAGCAAGGTTAGAGCTTTAATGGAGCAAGACCTTAGAACCCAATGTGCCCCTTCTGGAAATTCATCCGTGGAATAATTGGCCACCATGCTGAGGTGTGTCTTTTCTGACACTGAAGACCTTGAAAACATCCACATAGAAACTTTATTAAATAAGATGAAATACTATGTAGGTGTTTTAAATAATATTGTACATGTGTATTTATTAACATGTAAAAATGTTCACAATATATTACTTAGTGAGAAAACATAAATGTTGACAAAAAAATTTTTTTACCTATAGAGAAAAGTCTGACAAAAATTGCAGTAAAATATTCACATTGGTCATCATTGGTGGTGAAATTATGGGAAATTTTATCTTTTTTGCTTATCTGTACTTTGAAATCTTTTCTACAATGTGTAGTACTATATAATAAAAAAGGAAAATAAAGGGTTTTTTTTTAATGTTCTATTGTGAGAGTTTGCTTTTTCAATTTTTGTTTTTAAATTTGTCGCAGGGTTTGGCTTTCTGGGCTCCAGGCTGGAATATGCGCCGGTTTCCTGCTTGGGGAATTGTGTTTTTCCAGGTTGCCTGAGAGGCACTGGGAGTTTGGAACAAACAGGAGCTGCCCTTTTCTCACAGAGCCCTGACTCTGGACAGCCTCCTGGCCTGTGTCAGCACACTGCATGGGCACTGAGCCCCTCACCAGCCCTGCTGCCCTGGGCAGGCCTCAACCCCACTCTCCACTGAACCGGGCATCCTGGCCTTTGTATTTAATTCCACCTGCGTTTATGTGAACACTGCAAGCTGAGCCTCTGCTCTTGGTATTTTCCCTCCTCTCATAGAACATTTTCTCTCCCTGTGGCTCACTTGGCAGTGGCAGGCATGTGGCCCGGGCCTGGCCAATCAGAGCCTTCTGGGTTTTTTTTGCTACAGTGACTGGTCCAGGGTTGGGCAGGGGACCCAATTCATTCCAATGAAACTCGGTCCTGGGACTTCAGCGGTAACTATGAAGAAAGTAAGTTCTAGCTCTGCTGGGGTTGCTGCGAGAAGGGAGCAGCAGCCTGGAGTTGCTGGTGGCCCTTCTGCAGCCCCTGTCAAGAGCCTAACAACGAAGTCCACTGATGTTTTGTTTCCTGGTGTCGCAAACCTGAGGCCAGCTACCCTGGGCTTTTCAGTCACATAAACCAAGAATTTCCCATTTTTGCACAACCACTCTGAGATGGCTTTTTGTTTTTTGGGTTGTTTTGTTTGGTTTGGTTTTGCAGGGTGACGAGAGAGTGAGGAGCATTAACTCTGTAGTTGCTTCACTTTAGTTGTTCGATTGCTTCTCATATGTACCTTGCTGTGCCACGCTCTATCCACTGCACCACCACAGGTCAGGCTGAGATGGGTTTTTGTCACTTGCAACCAAAAAAGATCTAACTAATTCAGTGAACTAGGAGGCAGGTGCTGTGCTAGGCCCAGAGACACAGTGCTGATGGGGCAGACCCAGTCTCTTCCTCTCAGAATCCATAGCCCAGGGAGGTCCAGGCTTCCTCCTGGCTGCTGTCCCTGCCTGCGGTCTCCCTAACAGCCTGCCTAGCAAGCCAGCCCTCTGGATCCTTCCAGCCATAAAGTCCTGCAGGTTGTGGGAACTTTCCCACACAATTCCCTCATTGAAGAGCAAAAAGTTGCACTCACATCGCCCCAAATGCAGGACTTCAGTTTCCAAATTCTTTAATAGCTTCCATGGTAGCTTAAATTTTATGTAAATTTTTATTCTCTACCGTTATGTCTTAACATCAAAGCAATGCTCTCTCCAGAAACTTTTGGGTAATAGTAAAATACACTCTGTTTATTCTGTGATATTTTGACACTAAACCCTTATTAGATATAGGACTTGTAAACATTTTCTTCCATTCTGTGAGCTTTTTCTTCACTCTCTTAATAGTTTCTATGAAGCACAGAAGTTTTTAATTTTGGTGAAATCCAACTTCTTATTTTTTGTTGTTGCTTCTGCTTTTACTATAATATTTAAGAAACCAATGTAAAATTCAAGGTTATAAAGATTTACCCATTTTCTCTAAGAACAGTTAATTTTGATTTATTTATTCATTTTAGAGAGGAGAGAGAGAGAGAGAAGGTGGGGAGGAGCAGGAAACATCAACTCCCACATGTGTCCTGACCAGGCAAGCCCAGGGTTTCAAACCAGCAACCTTAGCATTCCAGGTCGACACTTTCAACACTTGATCCACTGTACCACCACAGGTCAGGCCAAGAAGTTAATTAGAAAAATTTTTATTTATCAACTTTACAGAGAGAGAAAAGTGAAGGAAAGAAAGAGAGAGAGAGAGAGAGAGAGACATCAATTGTTGTTCCACACATTTATGCATTCATTGGTTAATTTATTTATTTATTTTGTATTTTTTCTTTTTTTTTTTTTTTTTTTTTTTTTCATTTTTCTGAAGCTGGAAACAGGGAGAGACAGTCAGACAGACTCCCGCATGCGCCCGACCGGGATCCACCCGGCACGCCCACCAGGGGCGGTGCTCTGCCCCCCAGGGGGCGATGCTCTGCCCATCCTGGGCGTCGCCATATTGCGACCAGAGCCACTCTAGCGCCTGAGGCAGAGGCCACAGAGCCATGCCCAGCGCCCAGGCCATCTTTGCTCCAATGGAGCCTTGGCTGCGGGAGGGGAAGAGAGAGACAGAGAGGAAAGCGCGGCGGAGGGGTGGAGAAGCAAATGGGCGCTTCTCCTATGTGCCCTGGCCGGGAATCGAACCCGGGTCCTCCGCACGCTAGGCCAATGCTCTACCGCTGAGCCAACCGGCCAGGGCAGTATTTTTTCTTTAGTGAGAAGCAGGGAGGCAAACAGACTCCCACATACCCCAGACCAGGATCCACCCAGCATGCCCACCAGGCAGAGGCCATGGAGCTGTCCTCAGCACCCGGGCCAACTTTGCTCCAATGGAGCCTTGACTGCAGGAGAAGAGAGAAATAGAGAGAAAGGAGAGGGGGAAGCAGATGGGTGCTTCTCCTGTGTGCCCTGGCCAGGAATCAAACCTGCGACTTCCACACGCCGAGCCAGCACTCTGTTGCTGAGCTAGCCGGCCAGTACTTCATTGGTTGATTCTTGTATGTGCCCTGACCAAGAATCAAACCCACAACCTTATCATATCAGGATGATGCTCTAACCAACTGAGATACCCAGCCAGGGCCTATGAATATTTAATTGTTGTATGTGGTAAGGGTTCAGCTTTCACTCTTCTGCATGTGGGTATTCAGTTGACCAGACACACAGACCCTAGGGTAGGTGTCTCCCAGTTTCCCAGCAAACCTTGATGGGAGGGAACACACACCATTTTAGAAAAGATAGGTCTACTAAATGCCAGATGCAATTCAGGCCAGGATTGTTTGGGTCTGAAAGGATAGGAAAGGACAGATGAGGAGAAAGGAATATTATGGCAGGACAAGAAGACAAAGCAAGAAGGGGAATGAGCTGGGGAGGTGGGAGGGCACTGAAATGAGGGGATCAGGATAGGCAAGCTGGCTTCGGGAGGGGAGCCCCCCACCGAGCAAGGGGAAGGTCAGCTGAGCCAAGAGCCCAGAGGCTGAGGCTGGGTGGGGTGAGGCTGAGACAGGACTGAGGAGACAGGAGGGCTGGAACCCGGGGCTCCTCACTCACGCTGCCTGTCCAACTCTGGGGATATGAATCCTCAGAGGGTGACAAAGGCTTAAGCATTAAGCAGCTCCCTGACTGTTCTCAGCTCCTGGGAAAAAAAAATCGGTCCTACCTCTCACATCAAACAATGGATATCAGCATTTCCAGGCAGCACAATGCAGTGATCAGGCCCAAGAATTCACCCACCTGTCAGGGTTCATTCAGTTCTTGGATCTACCATACTCGATTGTGCGATCTTGGGCAAGTCACTTCACTGTTCTGAGCCTCTGGGCCCCTAAGCCCGTGGATAAGCTGTCAAGGATGAACACCTCAGGGGAGTAAAGAGAGTCAAGTCATCCAAAGTGCTTAGACTACGCCCCACGCATGTTGTATGCCAAGGATCAGTTCATATCTTAGGACAATTGAGGAGCAGGTGCCCAGGATGTTTAATGACACTTATTTACTAATTATTTCCATGCATATTACTATTATTGTTATTTTACAATGCTACAGAAGACCCAATGAGGAGTAGGATTCGTATCTTGGCGTTTTAACCTAGTCCTGCTCCCAGCTGGGGACAGGAGATCAGGGCGAAGGCCACGCTATCAGTTTGACCTGAGCTGGCTGGTTGTGGGCTTGGTCAGGAGCCAGCCACCGCAGGAAGTGTTTGCTGTTGGGACTCCCCGACCTTCAGCTCTGGGGCTGCCTCTCTGGGAGGAGCCAGGGCAGACCCTTCTCCGTGTGGGTGCTTGGAGCCTCCCAGCTGCCACCAGGCTGGCATGTGACCCATTTTACGGCCTGGGAGCCATCTCCAAGGGGAGGTGACTTGCTCAGGGTTTTCCGCATCTTTCTGGGGAAGAAACCCGTTCTGAGGTGGGCTCTCTGCACCCTCCCAGGCAGCAAGGTCTAGGTCCAGAGGCCCGGGGTGTCTGAGCTGCCTGGTGTCAGCATCCCCCCCCCACCCTACTCCCTGCAGTCACATTCTCTGGCCACGGGGCGTGGGCTTGGCAACACCTCCTTGAGGGGAAGCTGCCATTGTGTTCTCAATGGCCGTTTGTGGAAAAATCACACACAGAGAGCCGAGTAAACAGAGAACCGGGGCCGCCACCATGGGGACCGCCGGGTGGAGGTGGCAGTGGAGGCCAGGGCAGGGAGGCTGCGGCCTGGCCTACACTCACACTGGAGCCAGGAATCTGCCAACACAGACCTGGAGGGCCCAAGGGGTGGCCTGAGGAGGGCCCCAAATTCACCTGGCGAGCCAGGGCCAAGGCCCCGGGCAGCACCCGGACTCTCAGCGCTCACCACTGGGCCCCCTGCTCTCCCAGCCAGAGACGCTGTAGAGAAACAGCAGGAATTTCAGTTTGAACTATCATTTGGAGAAGGACTTGGGGACAGCCCATATCGTTCATCTTCCAGACCTTGACCTCAAAGACGCCCAGAGCAAGGAGCCATGAATACCCAGGTGGAACTGGGTGTAGTTCAGTACTGCTTTGGGCTGCTTAGTTACAGCCCTTCTCAATCCCCAGGGAGATGCTAATATCTGGGAAACCCTGGCACACCGGATGCAGGAGCGGATGGGCAGGGTCAGCTCCTCGGAGGTATTTACATTCGGAAGACATTAGAATCAGAAAGCTTCAGTGGAGCCCTGACCGGTTGGCTCAGCAGTAGAGCGTCGGCTTGGCGTGCAGGGGACCCGGGTTCTATTCCCGGCCAGGGCACATAGGAGAAGCTCCCATTTGTTTCTCCAACCCCCCCCCCTCCTTCCTCTCTGTCTCTCTCTTCCCCTCCCGCAGCCAAGGCTCCATTGGAGCAAAGATGGCCCGGGCGCTGGGGATGGCTCCTTGGCCTCTGCCCCAGGCGCTAGAGTGTGACTCTGGTCGAGACAGAGTGATGCCCAGGATGGGCAGAGCATCGCCCCCTGGTGGGCAGAGCGTCGCCCCCTGGTGGGCGTGCCGGGTGGATCCCGGTCGGGCGCATGCGGGAGTCTGTCTGACTGTCTCTTCCCGTTTCCGGCTTCAGAAAAATACAAAAAAAAAAAAAAAAAGAAAGAAAGAAAGCTTCAGTGGAATGGATAAAACTGATGACATGATGACACACCTCTTGTCCTCCCTTACGAAGGGCCAATGAAGGGGCATGTTTACAGAAATGGATGATAATGCACTTTGAGGTTTGAACTGGAAAGAGAGGCAGGCGGTGGCTTTCCGAACTGTGCTTCCTCATGAGAGCTGTAGCCACATGTCTTTGGCAGTGGCTGGACCCCTGAGCCCTCTCAGGGCTTGAGGATGGTGTTGGTTTGGTCTAAGAAAGTTACTACTTCCAGTTTCTAAGACTAATGAAAAACATTTCCCTCAAGAGTCTCCCAGCCTCCCAGGAGACAGACTTGTTCAAGGCCACGGGCCCGCATCATCCCATCAGGCTTTGTCCCTGGGCTGCTCCTCGCTCAGCGCCCACCCTTCGCTGTCGTCCCGCCTTCCCCGGTGGTCTGCTCTGCTGCTGAGGCTCCTTGGAGTCTGATGCCAGCCTGTAGCCTCCTCCCCTCATCTCAGGCACTGGCAAAGCAGCTCAGACAGACCTGGCGCACTCTCAGCGCCCCTGAGGAGGTCCCTGACCTGCCATGCTCCCACAGCAGAGGTGGCCCTCCATGTTCCTGCTTGCTCGGCACCCTTTTCTCCAGCTTCAGCAGCTGGACTGTGCTTTGGGGAAGCAACCCCGGCTCAGCACCTTGTGTTGACCTCTTCCCCTGCCTGCATCGCCCACCTTCAGTTCAGGGCACATGACTCCATGTAGCCAATTGGAACATCACAAGGATTGGTCCCATGGGAGCTCAATATGACACTCAGATCAGGGGATTTTGATGAAATTGTTGGCAAGGAGAATCTCCTTCCTCTGGAATGGACATGTAAGTGGGAAGATAGGTAGAGTGCTGGCAGCCATTTTACCACCACGAGGAAAGAACCCTCTTGAAAACAGACACCACAGAGGAAATAGGCCAGAGATGGAGAGAGACAAATTCCAAAAGACGTAATTTGAGAATCCTTGATTTAGTCATTTTTGAAGACATCTCTTCCCCTGGACTTTTCAGTGAAATGAATCAATTCTCCTTTTGTGCTTCAGTCTATTTAAATTGGTTTGTGTCCCTTGCAATTGAAAGAGACTTGACTGGTCCACCATGTCCAGCCCAGACTCTCCTGGGCCCATGGAGA
>NW_027095492.1:0-42408 GCF_036850765.1 Saccopteryx bilineata | reverse complement strand
CGCCCATCTGGGGCGTCACTCCGCCGCAATCAGAGCCATTCAAGCGCCTGAGGCAGAGGCCACAGAGCCATCCTCAGCGCCTGGGCAAACTTTGCTCCAATGGAACCCTGGCTGCGGGAGGGGAAAAGAGAGACAGAGAGGAAGGAGAGGGGGAGGGGTGGAGAAGCAGATGGGCGCTTTTCCTGTGTGCCCTGGCCGGGAATCAAACCCGGGACTCCCGCATGCCAGGCCGACACTCTTAACACTGAGCCAACTGGCCAGGGCCGACCTAACTTTATTTTAAGGTAGTGGGTTTCAAATACTTTCTACATTATTTAATTATTTTTTTAAATAACTCAAATAATTAGCCAAATTAATAAATAATAGTGGGCCACATATGGACCAATGAGTGTGTCATGAACCAATGATCATATAATTCTATACACCTAAAGTTAAACACACACTTATCAACAGTCAGCTTTCAGTTATTTAGAAAGGTAATCAAGAAATAGAGAAGATGTAAACCTAGAATTAATAAGGAACTACAGGTATTTGAATATAAGACAAAAAGGGATGCAAAGTTTATATTGATATAATTAAGGTCGAGAAGAAATTGGTAATAAAACTTAATCAGTAGGTTAGCCCTTTGAATAGTACAAACGTTCATATACAGCCTTGTTCCTCCTGACCATCAGAGTACACATTTTAAAAATGTGTAAGGTGACATTTTAAAAAAAGGCAAATGGCCTGAGCAGGCGGTGGCTCAGTGGATAGAACGTCGGACTAGAATGCCGAGGACCCAGGTCCGAGACCCTGAGGTCGCCAGCTTGAGCGCAGGCTCATCTGGTTTGAGCAAAAGCTCACCAGTTTGGACCCAAGGTCACTAGCTCGAGCAAGGGGTTACTCAGTCTACTGAAGGCCCGAGATCAAGGCACATATGAAAAGCAATCAATGAACAACTAAGCAGGGGTTCCCAAACTATGGCCAGCGGGCCTCATGTGGCCCCCTGAGGCCATTTATCCGGCCCCCACCGCACTTCCAGAACGGTCACCTCTTTCACTGGTGGTCATTGAAAGGAGCACAGCATCCGCATCCTGTGCTTCTGGAGTACTGTATGTGGTGGCAGCACAAAGCGCTGCGTCGCTCACATACAGTACTACTTCCGGTGACGCGGGACACACGTTTCACGGCTCCGGAAGCACGTCATATCACTTGTTATGGCTAGCAGTGACAAATATGGAACCAGACATTGACCATCTCATTAGCCAAAAGCAGGCCCATAGTTCCCATTGAAATACTGGCAGTTAGTTGATTTAAATTTACTTGTTCTTTATTTTAAATATTGTATTTGTTCCCATTTTGTTTTTTTACTTTAAAATAAGATATGTGCATAGGGATTTGTTCATAGTTTTTTTTAAAGTCTGGTCCAACGGTCTGAGGGACAGTGAACTGGCCCCCTGTGTAAAAAGTTTGGGGACCCCTGAACTAAGGTGTCGCAATGCGCAACGAAAAACTAATGATTGATGCTTCTCATCTCCCTGTTCCTATCTGTCTGTCCCTGTCTATCCCTCTCTCTGACTCTCTCTCCGTCTCTGTAAAAAAACAAAACAAAATAAAAAAGGCAAATGTATGTTCTTCTTGTTTCCATAAATTAGTTATCAAACAAACATGGTTTTAAGTTAATAAAACTGGAACTGGAACTAATTTAAATTTTTGAAAAAAAACCCCTCACTTCCGGGGGTCAGTAGGCATGAAAAAAACTCACTACTCAAAAGGGTTAGAAATAGAATGGATTGCAAAATCTTCACCTCTCACCTACCTTTTCTTGGGAAGCTATTAGAGAATACTGTCTTCTCAAAGGAGGGAGTAAGCCAAGAAAAAGAAAGACAAGAGATGTAAGATACAGAGGATCCAACATAGAAGAGAAGGGAATTCCCTAGGTGATTGTTCAAATTGGAAGACAGACTGCTCCAGGAGGGATGCATTCTTGGGGAAAAAAATGGACAGATCACCAGTTGTATTTAAGCATAGAAAAGCAAAATAAAACTGTGTGTGTGGGAGTGACGTCAGAGAAATGGCGCCGTAAGGAGCGATACCAATAAATCTCCCCCAAAATTCAACAAGATCTTCAACCAGAGACAGAAAAATCTATCCTTGGAGCCTCCAGCAGTTCCACACTAAACGCAAAGTACTATCAACAAAACCACCCTCAGATGCCATTAAGGGAAAGGAAATCGAATATCGTGGATACAAAAGACAGAGAGGTAGCACAGATAGATGAGGAAAAATCTATGGAGAAAAAATTTAATATATTGGAAACCTTGGAGCTAAATGACAGAGAATTTAAAATAGAAATCCTAAAAATACTCAGAGATATACAAGAAAACACAGAACGGCAATTTAGGGAGCTCAGAAAACAACTCAACAAACACAAAGAATATATTACCAAGGAAATTGAAGCGATAAAAACAAATCAAACAGAGATGAAAAACTCAATTCACGAGCTAAAAAACTAGGTAACAAGCTTAGCTAATAGAACAGGCCAGATAGAGGGTAGGATTAGTGAAATAGAAGACAAGCAACTTGAGGCACAACAGAGAAAAGAAGAAAGAGATTCAAAAATTTAAAAAAATGAGAGAGCCCTACAGGAATTGTCTGACTCCATCAAAAAGAATAACATAAGAATAATGGGTATATTAGAGGGAGAAGAGAGAGAAAATGGAATGGAGAACATATTCAAACAAATAATAGATGAGAACTTCCCAAGCCTGTGGAAAGAACTAAAGCCTCAAATTCAAGAAGCAAACAGAACTCCGAGTTTTCTTAACCCCAACAAACCTACTCCAAGGCACATCATAATGAAATTGGCACAAAGCAATGACAAAGAAAAAATTCTCAAGGCAGCCAGGGAAAAGAAGAATACAACATATAAAGGAAGGCCCATTAGATTATCATCGGATTTCTCAACAGAAACTCTACAGGGTAGAAGAGAGTGGACCCCAATATTTAAAGTCCTGAAAGAGAGAAATTTTCAGCCACGAATACTATACCCATCAAAGCTATCCTTCAAATACGAAGGAGAAATAAAAACATTCACAGATACAGAAAAGATGAGGGAATATATCATCAGAAAACCCCCCACTCCAGGAATTACTAAAGGGGGTTTTCCAACCAGATACAAAGAACAAAACAAAACAAAACCACAAGTAAAAGCTCCACCAAGAACACAATAAAACCAAATTTAAACTGTGAAAAAAAAAAGGGGGGCGGGGAGAGGACAAAAATTAACAGTAGCAAAGGACGATGGAGTACAGAAGTACTCACAAGATAGTGCATTACAATGAACAGGCTAGGAACCCTTTTCATTACTTAATGGTAACCACCCTTGAAAAAACCACTACAGAAGCACATGATTTAAAAAAGATAGCAACAGAGGAAAGAAGTATGGAATACAACCAAACAAAAACAAAGGGTAGAAAAACAAAAGAGAAGAATCAAACGACACAAAACTGACAGAAAGCAATGTATAAAATGGCAATAGGGAACCCACAAGTGTCAATAATTACACTAAATGTAAATGGATTAAATTCACCAATAAAAAGGCATAGAGTAGCAGAATGGATTAAAAAAGAAAATCCAACTGTATGCTGCCTACAAAAAACTCATCTAAGCAACAAGGATAAAAACAAATTCAAAGTGAAAGGCTGGAAAACAATACTCCAAGCAAATAACATCCAAAAAAAAAGCAGGCGTAGCAATACTCATATCTAATAATGCTGACTACAAGACAGCAAAAGTACTCAGAGACAAAAATGGTCATTTCATAATGATTAAGGGGACGCTGAATCAAGAAGACATAACAATTCTTAATATATATGCACCAAACCAAGGAGCACCAAAATATATAATACAGCTACTTATTGACCTTAAAACAAAAACTGACAAAAATATAATCATACTTGGAGACCTCAATACACCGCTGACAGCTCTAGATCGATCATCCAAACAGAGAATCAATAAAGATATATTGGCCTTAAACAAAACACTAGAGCACCTGAATATGATAGACATCTACAGGACATTTCATCCCAAAGTGACAGAGTATACATTTTTCTCCAGTGTACATGGATCATTCTCAAGAATTGACCATATGTTGGGCCACAAAAATAACATCAGCAAATTCAGAAAAATCGAAGTTGTACCAAGCATATTTTCTGATCATAAAGCCTTGAAACTAGAATTCAACTGCAAAAAAGAGGAAAAAAACCCCACAAAAATGTGGAAACTAAATGGGTCAAAGAAGAAATAAGCACAGAGATCAAAAGATACATACAGACAAATGAAAATGACAATACAACATATCAGAATAGGATGCAGCAAAAGCAGTGATAAGAGGGAAGTTCATATCACTTTAGGCCAGGGGTCCCCAAACTACGGCCCACGGGCCACATGCGGCCCCCTGAGTCCATTTATCCAGCCCCACCGCACTTCCAGAAGGGGCACCTCTTTCATTGGTGGTCAGTGAGAGGAGCACAGGATGCACCGCAAAGCGCGGCGTCGCTCATGTACAGTACTACTTCTGGTGACGCGGGACGTACGCGTCACAGCTCTGGAAGTGTGTCATATCACTTGTTACGGCTAGCAGTGACAAATATGGAACCGACATTGACCATCTCATTAGCCAAAAGCAGGCCCATAGTTCCTATTGAAATACTAGTCAGTTTGTTGATTTAAATTTACTTGTTCTTTATTTTAAATATTGTATTTGTTCCCGTTTTGTTTTTTTACTTTAAAATAAGATATGTGCAGTGTGCATAAGGATTTGTTCATAGTTTTTTTATAGTCTGGCCCTCCAACGATCTGAGGAGCAGTGAACTGGCCCCCTGTGTAAAAAGTTTGGGGACCCCTGCTTTAGGCCTTTATGAACAAACAAGAGAGAGCCCAAGTGAACCACTTAACTTCACACCTTAAGGAACTGGAAAAAGAAGAACAAAGACAACCCAAAACCAGCCGAAGAAAGGAGATAATAAAAATCAGAGCAGAAATAAATGAAATAGAGAACAGAAAAACTATAGAAAAAGTTAATAGAACAAAGAGCTGGTTCTTTGAAAAGATCAACAAAATTGACAAACCCCTGGCAAGACTTACCAAGGAAAAAAGAGAAAGGACTCATATAAACAAACTCCAAAATGAAAGAAGAGAAATCATCATGGATATCATAGATATACAAAGAATTATTGTAGAATACTATGAAAAACTTTATCCACTAAATTCAACAATCTAGAAGAAATGGATAAATTCCTAGAACAATACAACCTTCCTAGACTGAGTCAAGAAGAAGCAGAAAGCCTAAACAGACCAATTAGTAAGGAAGAAATAGAAAAAAACTATTAAAAACCTCACCAAAAATAAAAGTCCAGGCCCAGACGGTTATACTAGTGAATTCTATCAAACATTCAAAGAAGACTTGGTTCCTATTCTACTCAAAGTCTTCCAAAAAATTGAAGAAGAAGCAATACTTCCAAACACATTTTATGAGGCCAACATAACCTTCATACCGGAACTGGGCAAGGACGGCACAAAAAAAGAAAACTACAGACCAATATCTCTAATGAATACAGATGGTAAAATACTAAACAAAATACTAGCAAATCGAATACAACAACATATTAAGAAAATACATGAGACGTCAGAGTAATGGCGGGGTAGGAAGCGATACCGATAAATCTCCCCCAAAACTCAACAAGATCTTCAACCAGAAACAGAAAAACCTATACTTGGAGCTTCCAGATGCTTCGCAATACACCCAAAGGTATGATTGAGTGAAAAATTGGCTAAATATATAACCAAACCCCGAAGGAAAAAGGGAGTAAGAAATGCTCCGCCTTCCTCACTAACCTAAACAGGGCGGCTTTCTCTGGTAACTGTGAATATAGAAACTGAGGCGGGCAAAGGGGGTGAATAGATCCAGGCCGCCGCGGCACAAACGGCCGAACCAGGCTGTGGCACACAGATCCAAGCCGAGGAAAATCTGATCCTGTGGCAACCCGGGCAATACAAGCTAACACTCGCGCCAAACCCAAACAAAGAAAGACAAGCGGAGCGGCCATTTTACCCGGTCTCCTGGTCGGTGCGCAGTTAGTGGAAGAGAGATTTCTTCCTAGGCCCCGAGAGTGGGTGCCCGTGTTGCCCCACGGAGAGGCAGGGTCAGAGGCCTTTCTGTGGGCCGAGGACAGAGTCTCTGGGCAGCCCCAGCGCCCTGGGAAAGCCACGCATGGGAGGGAGTGAGAACTAATTCCAACGGTGGAGATTTTCCGTGCTGGTGAGGGTTTCACTCAGAGGGAACCGCGGCCGGCCTCATATCCTGGTGTGCGCGCGCAGATAAGGAGTGAGCGATTCCTCCGAGTGCCTCCACAGTGCGCGCCCGTGTTATCGCAGAGAGGGGCAGAGTCAGGGGCCTTTGTGTGGGCCAAAGCGGAATCTCGAGCCGCCCCAGCGCCTTGCAAAAGCCGCGCACGGGAACGGAGCGAGACTCAATTCCAATGCTGCAACTTTTCCCTGCGGTTGGGGGTTTCAATCAGAGCGTGAGACTGCTGGCCGGATATCCTGGTCGCAGACAGTGAGTGAGAGTTTCCTCCAAGCGCCCCCCAGAAGTGGGCGCCCGCTTGTGTTACCGGACAGAGTGGCAGAGCCAGTGGTCTTTGAGTGGGCGGAAAGCCCGCCTGATTATGCTAGCAGCTCTGACTGACTGAGCCTTACCCAGAGCCCTGTGCTGAGTGGAAATAGAGTGGGGAGTTGCCAGCTCTTTGAGCCTCTTACTATCCAGGCAGAGGCAGCAGCAACCCCATAGCTGGATTATCAGGCTACTAATTGAGGAAGGAAAGACTAGGAGAAAGGCTCCAGGAACACGGACTCGGAGCCTATAAATGCTAATGAGCCTCGACTCCCACGAGACTAAAGCACAATACATGACATTGCCATAGAGACTTATCAACTGCAAACCTCTACCTGAGCGTGCCAAAGGGGCAGAACCCGGGGTACAGAGTCACCGACCAGGAAGAGGGAGAGAAAAGAAAAAGCAAGAAGATAACCTCTCAAAATCAAGAATAATCTGCAGACTTTATAACCTATCCCATTTTATTATATTTGTTCGTTTGTTTCTCTTATCTTCATTCTTGATACTTTTTTTTCTTCCTCCAATTTGGCCGATTAACTCTCTACAGGTCTTACTCTCTCCTCTCCTTGAACTACACTACCCATAAGTGTTACATCTCCCATTATCTTTTCTCTTCTCTTCCTTTCTCTCTATGAGGGTTGCACTCCAAAACCCTTAACTCTCTCTCTCTCCTTTCTTTTTTCTTCTTTTAGTGGTTCCCTCTTTTTTTTTTCTCTCTCTCTTTCTTTTCTCCCTCTATATTAGTTTCTTCCTTTCTCCTTTACATCTCCTCTCATTCAAACCTCAATAACAAACAAATTATCTTATCTGGGACTCAAACCTATGTTTGTGGCATTTTGGGGGGTTTTTACTTCACCTTTTTAACTCACTAGCAGTGCTCCCATCCCTGGCTCTCCATATTATCTAGTTCTTGTTCCACTAAATACAATAGTAAGTTTTTAATTTGTCCCCCCATTTTTCCGTTTTCCTCTTATTCCTCTCATCATAACTCTTAGACAACCAACACCTAAAAGCAAATCATTTTATTCTTGACCCAAATTTTTTCCTTATTTGCTTTTTGTGGGTCCATACACTCTTTTTTTTTTTTTTTTTCTTTTTTTCTTTTTTGCCCCTTTATTACTTTTCCCCAATTCAGGCCCTCCATCACAGGCATTGTTTGTTATAACTCACAGTCCACCACAAGATTTTCTCAAGAAAGAGGGGAGAGGAGAGGAGAGGAAAAAAGGAGGGGGGGAATAATTTCCTTTTTTAAAAAATTTTTATTTTATTTTATTTTTCTTTATTTCATTATTAATTTTTTTTAAAAAAAACAACTCTTTTCGATTTTTTTATTTTTTTAACTTTTTATTCTTTATTAAATCTCATTAATACTATCAACAAAACCACCCTCAGATGCCATTAAGGAAGAGAAAATCGAATATCATGGATACAAAAGAAAGAGAGGTAACACAGCTAGATGAGGAAAAATCTATGGAGAAAAAATTTAATATATTGGAAACCTTGGAGCTAAATGACAGAGAATTCAAGATAGAAATCCTAAAAATCCTCCGAGATATACAAGAAAACACAGAAAGGCAATATAGGGAGCTCAGAAAACAACTCAATGAACACAAAGAATATATGTCCAAGGAAATTGAAACTATAAAAACAAATCAAACAGAGATGAAAAACTCAATTCACGAGCTGAAAATGAAGTAACAAGCTTAGCTAATAGAACAGGTCAGATAGAAGAGAGGATTAGTGAAATAGAAGACAAGCAACTTGAGGCACAACAGAGAGAAGAAATAGACTCAAAAATTAAAAAAATGAGATAGCCCTACAAGAATTATCTGACTCCATCAAAAAGAATAACATAAGAATAATAGGAATATCAGAGGGAGAAGAGAGAGAAAATGGAATGGAGAACATACTCAAACAAATAATAGATGAGAACTTCCCAAGCCTGTGGAAAGAACTAAAGCCTCAAGTTCAAGAAGCAAACAGAACTCCAAGTTTTCTTAACCCCAACAAACCTACTCCAAGGCATATCATAATGAAATTGACACAAACCAACAGCAAAGAAAAAATTCTCAAGGCAGCCAGGGAAAAGAAGAATATAACATATAAAGGAAGGCCCATTAGATTATCATCAGATTTCTCAGCAGAAACTCTACAAGCTAGAAGAGAGTGGACCCCAATATTTAAAGTCCTGAAAGAGAGGAACTTTCAGCCACGAATACTATACCCATCAAAGCTATCCTTCAAATACGAAGGAGAAATAAAAACATTCACAGATACAGAAAAGATGAGGGAATTTATCATCAGAAAACCCCCACTCCAGGAATTACTAAAGGGGGTTCTCCAATCAGATACAAAGAACAAAAAAAAACAAGCCACAAGTAAAAGCTCCAAGAAGAACACAATAAAACCAAATTTAAACTGTGAAAAAAAAAAAGAGGGGGCGGGGAGAGGACAAAAATTAACAGTAGCAAAGGATGATGGAGTACAGAAGTACTCACAAGATAGTGCATTACAATGAACAGGCTAGGAACCCTTTTCATTACTTAATGGTAACCACCCTTGAAAAAACCACTACAGAAGCACATGATTTAAAAAAGATAGCAACAGAGGAAAGAAGTATGGAATACAACCAAACAAAAACAAAAGGTAGAAAAACAAAAGAGAAGAATCAAACGACACAAAACTGACAGAAAGCAATGTATAAAATGGCAATAGGGAACCCACAAGTGTCAATAATTACACTAAATGTAAATGGATTAAATTCACCAATAAAAAGGCATAGAGTAGCAGAATGGATTAAAAAAGAAAATCCAACTGTATGCTGCCTACAAAAAACTCATCTAAGCAACAAGGATAAAAACAAATTCAAAGTGAAAAGCTGGAAAACAATACGCCAAGCAAATAACATCCAAAAAAAAGCAGGTGTAGCAATACTCATATCGGATAATGCTGACTACAAGATAGGAAAAGTACTCAGAGACAAAAATGGCCATTTCATAATGGCTAAGGGGACACTGAATCAAGAAGACATAACAATTCTTAATATATATGCACCAAACCAAGGAGCACCAAAATATATAAGACAGCTACTTATTGATCTTAAAACAAAAACTGACAAAAATACAATCATACTTGGAGACCTCAATACACCGCTGACGGCTCTAGATCGGTCATCCAAACAGAGAATCAACAAAGACATAGTGGCCTTAAACAAAACACTAGAGCACCTGGATATGATAGACATCTACAGGACATTTCATCCCAAAGTGACTGAGTATACATTTTTCTCCAGTGTACATGGATCATTCTCAAGAATTGACCATATGTTGGGCCACAAAAACAACATCAGCAAATTCAGAAAAACTGAAGTTGTACCAAGCATATTTTCTGATCATAAAGCCTTGAAACTAGAATTCAACTGCAAAAAAGAGGAAAAAAATCCCACAAAAATGTGGAAACTAAACAACATACTTTTAAAAAATGAATGGGTCAAAGAAGAAATAAGTGCAGAGATCAAAAGATATATACAGACTAATGAAAATGACAATACGACATATCAGAATCTATGGGATGCAGCAAAAGCAGTGATAAGAGGAAAGTTCATATCGCTTCAGGCATATATGAACAAACAAGAGAGGGCCCAAGTGAACCACTTAACTTCCCACCTTAAGGAACTAGAAAAAGAAGAACAAAGACAACCCAAAACCAGCCGAAGAAAGGAAATAATAAAAATCAGAGCAGAAATAAATGAATTAGAGAACAGAAAAACTATAGAAAAAATTAATAGAACAAGGAGCTGGTTCTTTGAAAAGATCAACAAAATTGACAAACCCTTGGCAAGACTTACCAAGGAAAAAAGAGAAAGAACTCATATAAACAAAATCCAAAATGAAAGAGGAGAAATCACCACGGACACTGTAGATATACAAAGAATTATTGTAGAATACTATGAAAAACTTTATGCCACTAAATTCAACAACCTAGAAGAAATGGATAAATTCCTAGAAAAATACAACCTTCCTAGACTGAGTCAAGAAGAAGCAGAAAGCCTAAACAGACCTATCAGTAGAGAAGAAATAGAAAAAACCATTAAAAACCTCCCCAAAAATAAAAGTCCAGGCCCTGACGGCTATACCAGCGAATTTTATCAAACATTCAAAGAAGACTTGGTTCCTATTCTACTCAAAGTCTTCCAAAAAATTGAAGAAGAAGCAATACTTCCAAACACATTTTATGAGGCCAACATAACCCTCATACCAAAACCAGGCAAGGATGGCACAAAAAAAGAAAACTACAGACCAATATCTCTAATGAATACAGATGCTAAAATACTAAACAAAATACTGGCAAACCGAATACAACAACATATTAAAAAAATAATACATCATGATCAAGTGGGATTCATCCCAGAATCTGAAGGATGGTTCAACATACGTAAAACGGTTAATGTAATACACCATATCAACAAAACAAAGAACAAAAACCACATGATCTTATCAATAGACGCAGAAAAGGCTTTCGATAAAATACAACACAATTTTATGTTTAAGACTCTCAACAAAATGGGTATAGAAGGAAAATATCTCAACATGATAAAGGCCATATATGATAAACCATCAGCTAACATCATATTAAATGGCACTAAACTGAAGGCTTTCCCCCTTAAATCAGGAACAAGACAGGGTTGTCCACTCTCTCCACTCTTATTTAATGTGGTACTAGAGGTTCTAGCCAGAGCAATCAGACAAGACAAAGAAATAAAAGGCATCCATATCGGAAAAGAAGAAGTAAAGGTATCACTTTTTGCAGATGATATGATCCTATACATCGAAAACCCCAAAGAATCCACAAAAAGACTACTAGAAACAATAAGCCAATACAGTAAGGTCGCAGGATACAAAATTAACATACAGAAGTCAATAGCCTTTCTATATGCCAACAATGAAACAACTGAGAAGGAACTCAAAAGAATAATCCCCTTCACGATTGCAACAAAAAAAATAAAATACTTAGGAATAAACATAACAAAGAATGTAAAGGACTTATATAATGAAAACTATAAACCATTGTTAAGGGAAATCGAAAAAGATATAATGAGATGGAAGAATATACCTTGTTCTTGGCTAGGAAGAATAAATATAATCAAGATGGCTATATTACCCAAAGCAATATACAAATTTAATGCAATTCCCATCAAAATTCCAATGACATTTTTTAAAGAAATAGAGCAAAAAATCATCAGATTTATATGGAACTATAAAAAACCCCGAATAGCCAAAGCAATCCTAAAGAAAAAGAATGAAGCTGGGGGCATAACAATACCTGACTTCAAACTCTATTATAGGGCCACGACAATCAAAACAGCATGGTATTGGCAGAAAAATAGACACTCAGACCAATGGAACAGAATAGAAAGTCCAGAAATAAAACCACATATATATAGTCAAATAATTTTTGATAAAGGGGCCAACAACACACAATGGAGAAAAGAAAGCCTCTTCAATAAATGGTGCTGGGAAAACTGGAAAGCCACATGCAAAAGAATGAAACTGGACTACAGTCTCTCCCCCTGTACAAAAGTTAACTCAAAATGGATCAAAGATCTAAACATAAGACCTGAAACAATTAAGTACATAGAAGAAGACATAGGTACTCAACTCATGGACCTGGGTTTTAAAGAGCATTTTATGAATTTGACTCCAATGGCAAGAGAAGTGAAGGCAAAAATTAATGAATGGGACTACATCAGACTAAGAAGTTTTTGCTCAGCAAGAGAAACTGATAACAAAATAAACAGAAAGCCAACTAAATGGGAAATGATATTTTCAAACAACAGCTCAGATAAGGGCCTAATATCCAAAATATACAAAGAACTCATAAAACTCAACAACAAACAAACAAACAATCCAATAAAAAAATGGGAAGAGGATATGAATAGACACTTCTCCCAGGAAGAAATACAAATGGCCAACAGATATATGAAAAGATGCTCATCTTCTTTAGCTATTAGAGAAATGCAAATCAAAACGGCAATGAGATACCACCTCACACCTGTTCGATTAGCTGTTATTAGCAAGTCAGGTAATAGCAAATGTTGGAGAGGCTGTGGAGAAAAAGGAACCCTCATCCACTGTTGGTGGGAATGTAAAGTAGTACAACCATTATGGAAGAAAGTATGGTGGTTCCTCAAAAAACTGCAAATAGAACTACCTTATGACCCAGCAATCCCTCTACTGGGTATATATCCCCAAAACTCAGAAACATTGATACGTAAAGACACATGCAGCCCCATGTTTATTGCAGCATTGTTCACAGTGGCCAGGACATGGAAACAACCAAAAAGCCCATCAATAGATGACTGGATAAAGAAGATGTGGCACATATACACTATGGAATACTACTCAGCCATAAGAAATGATGACATCGGAACATTTACAGCAAAATGGTGGGATCTTGATAACATGATACGAAGCGAAATAAGTAAATCAGAAAAAACCAGGAACTGTATTATTCCATACGTAGGTGGGACATAATACTGAAACTAAGAGACATTGACAAGAGTGTGGTGGTTATGGGGGGGAGGGGGGAATGGGAGAGGGATAGGGGGTGGGGAGGGGCACAAAGAAAACAAGATAGAAGGTGACAGAGGACAATCTGACTTTGGGTGGTGGGTATGCAACATAATTGAACGACAAGATAACCTGGACTTGTTATCTTTGAATATATGTATCCTGATTTATTGATGTCACCCCATTAAAAAAATAAAATTATAAAAAAAATTAAAAAAAAAAAATTACATATGAAAAAAAAAAAGAAAATAATACATCATGATCAAGTGGGATTCATCCCAGAATCTCAAGGATGGTTCAACATACGTAAAACGGTTAACGTAATACACCGCATCAACAAAACAAAGAACAAAAACCACATGATCTTATCAATAGATGCAGAAAAGGCATTCTATAAAATACAACACAATTTTATGTTTAAGACTCTCAACAAAATGGGTATAGAAGGAAAATATCTCAACATGATAAAGGCCATATATGATATAC
Source organism: Saccopteryx bilineata (assembly GCF_036850765.1). NCBI lineage: Eukaryota > Metazoa > Chordata > Mammalia > Chiroptera > Emballonuridae > Saccopteryx > Saccopteryx bilineata. The sequence continues at coordinate 28,698 of NW_027095492.1, read as the reverse complement.
CATCAGTTAACATCATATTAAATGGCACAAAACTGAAGGCTTTTCCCCTTAAATCAGGAACAAGACAGGGTTGTCCACTCTCTCCACTCTTATTTAATGTGGTGCTAGAGGTTCTAGCCAGAGCAATCAGACAAGACAAAGAAATAAAAGGCATTCATATCAGAAAAGAAGAAGGTATCACTTTTTGCAGATGACATGATCCTATACATCGAAAACCCCAAAGAATCTACAAAAAGACTACTAGAAACAATAAGCCAATACAGTAAGGTCGCAGGATACAAAATTAACATACAAAAGTCCATAGCCTTTCTATATGCCAACAATGAAACATTTGAGAATGAACTAAAAAAATAATCCCCTTCACAATTGCAACAACAAAAAAAATACCTAGGAATAAACATAACAAAGAATGTAAAGGACGTCTATAATGAAAACTACAAAGCATTGTTAAGGGAAATCAAAAAGATATAATGAGATGGAAGAATATTCCTTGTTCTTGGATAGGAAGAATAAATATAATCAAGATGGCCATATTACCCAAAGTAATATACAAATTTAATGCAATTCCCATCAAAATTCCAATGACATTTTTTAAAGAAATGGAACAAAAAATCATCAGATTTATATGGAACTATAAAAAACCCCGAATAGCCAAAGCAATCCTAACGAAAAAGAATGAAGCTGGGGGCATTATAATACCTGACTTCAAACTATATTATAGAGCCACAACAATCAAAATAGCATGGTATTGGCAGAAAAATAGACACTCAGAACAACGGAACAGAATAGAAAGTCCAGAAATAAAACCACATATATATGGTCAAATAATTTTTGATAAAGGGGCCAACAACACACAATGGAGAAAAGAAAGCCTCTTCAACAAATGGTGCTGGGAAAACTGGAAAGCTACATGCAAAAGAATGAAACTTGACTACAGTTTGTCCCCTTGTACTAAAATTAATTCAAAATGGATCAAAGACCTAAATATAAGACCTGAAACAATAAAGTACATAGAAGAAGACATAGGTTCTAAACTCATGGACCTTGGTTTTAAAGAACATTTTATGAATTTGACTCCAAAGGCAAGGGAAGTGAAGGCAAAAATAAATGAATGGGACTACATCAGACTAAGAAGTTTTTGCTCAGCAAGAGAAACTGACAACAAAATAAATAGACAGCCAACTAAATGGGAAATGATATTTTCAAACAACAGCTCAGATAAGGGCCTAATATCCAAAGTATACAAAGAACTCATAAAACTCAACAACAAACAAACAATCCAATAAAAAAAATGGGAAGAGGACATGAACAGACACTTCTCCCAGGAAGAAATACAAATGGCCAACAGATATATGAAAAGATGCTCATGTTCATTAGTTATTAGAGAAATGCAAGTCAAAACTGCAATGAGATACCACCTCACACCTGTTAGATTAGCTATTATTAACAAGACAGGTAATAGCAAATGTTGGAGAGGCTGTGGAGAAAAAGGAACCCTCATACACTGTTGGTGGGAATGTAAAGTAGTACAACCATTATGGAAGAAAGTATGGTGGTTCCTCAAAAAACTGAAAATAGAACTACCTTATGACCCAGCAATCCCTCTACTGGGTATATACTCCCAAAACTCAGAAACATTGATATGTAAAGACACATGCAGCCCCATGTTCATTGCAGCATTGTTCACAGTGGCCAAGACATGGAAACAACCAAAAAGCCCTTCAATAGAAGACTGGATAAAGAAGATGTGGCACATATACACTATGGAATACTACTCAGCCATAAGAAATGATGACATCAGATCATTTACAACAAAATGGTGGGATCTTGATAACATTATACGGAGTGAAATACTTAGACAAAAACAAGAACTGCATTATTCCATACGTAGGTGGGACATAGAAACGAGACTAAGAGACATTGACAAGAGTGTGGTGGTTGGGGGGTGAAGGGGGAGGGGGGGACACAAAGAAAACTAGATAGAAGGTGACGGAGGACAATCTGGCTTTGGGTGATGGGTATGCAACATAATTGATCGACAAGATAACCTGGACATGTTTTCTTTGAACATATGTACCCTGATTTATTGATGTCACCCTAGTAAAACTAATAAAAAAAAAACCCCAAAAAACAAACAAACAAAAACCCTGTATGTGTATAATATTTTTTTTAATTATGGGTGTGCTTTTCTTATATTATATATATACAAATGTTTGTTTTACACATATAAAACAAAATATTATATATATATGTTTATTACATAATACATACACATATAAATTGTTTTAATTATACACACACACACACACACAGTGTGTCCGTAAAGTCATGGTGCACTTTTGACCAGTCACAGGAAAGCAACAAAAGACGATAGAAATGTGAAATCTACACCAAATAAAAGGAAAACCCTCCCAGTTTCTGTAGGATGATGTGGTAGCATGTGCGCATGCACAGATGATGACGTAACACCATGTATATAGCGGAGCAGCCCACGGCCATGCCAGTCGAGATGTGGATGGTACAGAGGAAAGTTCAGTGTGTTCTGTGGCTCGCTAAATTCGAATCCATGACCAAAGTGCAACGTGAATATCGGCGTGTTTATAATGAAGCGCCACCACATAGGAATAACATTACTCAGTGGGATAAGCAGTTGAAGGAAACCGGCAGTTTGGTGGAGAAACCCTGTTCTGGTAGGCCATCAGTCAGTGATGAGTCTGTAGAGGCTATATGGGATAGTTACCTAAGGAGCCCTAAAAATCTGTGCGTGAGCCCACATCGAACTGCACTGAATAGATATGAAACTGGGAGAGTTTTCCTTTTATTTGGTGCAGATTTCTGTCCACCCACTGGGTGCGGCCAGAGGTTCCTGGCTCACAATCGAAGCTGGTCGCATTATAATGTGGCTGCCCCAGCATTATTCTATGTAGTACTTCACAGCTTCCTCTCCAATCCCCCTCAGTGGCCATTCCCCTCCTTCTTAAAAGCCCTATGGTTGGTCTCCAAGCCTAATTCTTCACCTCTCAGCATCCTCTCAAAGCCTTCGGTCCTGCCCTCTCACTGTTCCTTACCCCAGAGTTTCAATTCAGATGCCTATAGGGGCCAAGCGGGAAACAGGAATGGGTGAGATGGGAAGGTAGGGTGGGGCAGGTGGTGTCCTGGAAGTCAGGCCCATCAGTCCCGAAGGCCCCAGGCTCCAGCCACTGCTGCTCTGCACAGAGAGGGACTCTGGGTTAGCAGATATTTAGATTTTACCAGAGACTGGGAATCAGGATTTTTGTATGCAATTAGTTGACAGCAAATTAAAAACAACAACAACAAAACCCTACACCGTGTGAGCCAAAATAGCTCTACCTACAGCCTGATTCCGCCCAAGGCCAAGGTTTCTGACAGCTGCCTCCCTTGTCTGCTGTGTCGTCTCAGTCTGTCTCCAGCATCTCCAGTTCCCCGCCCATACTATCGACTGCTCCCTCTCTGCCAGTCAAGTCTCCCATTGAAGAACAAATCTCACCTACCACAACCTCCCTGCAGCTACCACCTCTTTCCTCCCCTCATAGGCAAACTGCTTGAAGGCCGTCTCCATGCAGCAGGCCCACTTCTTCTCCCTTCTCTCAACTCCTCAAGCCCCTGTGCCTGGAATTCCACCCCCTTCTCATGTGCAAACTCCTTGCATGGGTCCAAATCCAACAGTTTCCAGTCATTAACAACTCAACTGCCCCTAGGGGCAAGGGCATCCCTTGAAATTTCCTCCCTCAATTTCCCTGACACAACTCCCTCCTGGATGGACTCCACTGTGGGTCTACTTTACATTCCTTTTCAGCTTCTCACAGACACCTCTACCTCTTGTCCTTCTACCCACAGTCCTTGGGGGCCACCATGAACCAGGCATACTGATCCTCCTCCTAGTGCCCTCCCAGCTCCAAATCCAAATCTCCAGTGACTCCCTGCATGTGTTCCCTGGGATTCCCAGACTCTTCCCACTCAACATCCCCAAAACCACCATCCCCCTCCAAACCTTGTCCCCTCTTCCTGGGTCACTTCCTCAGCCTGCAGAAAACCTGGGCTCTGCCTTCTCTTCTCTGGAGTCCAATTCACAGGTCCTATACTTCCTGCCTCTGGAACTCTCCATCGATGCTACAGCTGCCTCCTCAGCAATCCTGTGCTCACTCTTGCCCCCCACTCCTCATCTTCTCCATCTGAAGAGTTCTTTTTTCTTTTTCTTTTTTTAAGTGAGAGGAGGAGAGATAAAGAGACAGATTCCTACATGCTCCCCAACAGGGGTCCACCTGGCAACCCCATCTTGGACCAATACTCAAATCAACTGAGCTATTTTTAGTACCTGAGGCTGACATGCTCAGGCCTATTGAGTTATCCTCAGTTCCCGGGCCAATGCTTAAACCAATCAAGCCACTGGCTGCAGGAGAGGAAGAGGGAGAGAAGGGAAAGAGGGAGGGGGTGAGAGGCAGATGGTAGCTTCTCTTGTGTGCCCTGACCAGGAATTGAACCCAGGATATCCATCCATATGCTGGGCCAATGCTCTATCCACTGAGAAAACCGGCCAGGGCTGAGGAGTTTTTGTTAAACTCAGCTTTGATTATATCACTTCAGGTGTCTGTGATCCTTCTTTTGGGAGGACATCTGACTCTGTCTAGCACCCTGGGTCCTAAGCCAACACTCACCATCTGTCACGAATCCAGCCAGGTCAGGCTGTTGCAGTCTCTCATACATGCCTTATTCTCTTCCATCCCGGGACCCCAGGGTCATTGCTGTCCCCTCCACCTGGGATACTCCACCTTCCTTCATCTACTTGCTACTTCTCACCTGTTCTTCAAACTTGGCAAAGGCTAGAGAAGGATCCTCCCCACTTTGGACTTACCTAGACCACTCTGTTTATTTAACATGGAATCATAACTATCAGTTTGCATGTAGGTTTCTATTGTTACATGGTAGATACAACAATGCCAGACCACATATAAAAATAGAACTCTGACACCCTATTCTGTGTTAACCAGCCCAAGAAACCATCCCATTATCTACAATAACCAACAAAAGAAACCAGCCTGCTCCTTGTAGGAAATCAGACCTGTAGGAAATCAGAGCACATCTCTAGCAAATAGTCCAAGATGCCAAACAGTAACCCTGTCACAATCAGCCCCAAATGTCCAGGACTTAATTAGCTTCCCTAAATTTTGTTCCCACTTCCAACTTAGTACCAACCAGAAAAGAACAAATATGCACCCCTAACTGATCACAGAGGACTCCCTCCCTCCTTTCCTAGTTAGCCGGCCTCCGGCTTCCCCTGCCAGCAGACTCCAATCAGGGAGCCTTTCCTTTTTTCTTTTCTTTTTTTTTAAATTTAATTTATTGTGTTTACATAGATTCTAGTGTTGCCCCGATTGCACCCGCCCTCCCCCGTATTCCCTGAACATCCTTTTTTCTACTATTAGATGTGCCCACTCCTCCACCTGCCTTTGAGCCCCTGCGAAATATAAGTGACAATGGCCGATTCCATCGGAATAGCAAGCTCTGAATAGCTTTTACCTGTTCTCATTTAGTTCGTCTCCATTTCTTTCCACACTGGTAACAGCCATTCTAAACTTGAGAGCTTAAGTCAAAACCATTTCACACCCTCATGGCTCAGTGGACCAATGGGTTCCACAGGGTGGTTCTTCTGTTGTTCTCATTTGGGGTTTCTCCTGTGGTTCCAGCCAGACCGTGGCAGGTGCCAGGATCATCTGAACTAAGACACTGGAAGGCCTGAGCCTGTCTCAGTCTCTATGGGACTCTGATATGATCATATGATCTCTCTAGCAAGGTATCAAATCCATCTTTAAAAAAATTTTTTTTAATTTAATGTTTTGGATTTTTTTTAGAGAGGAAGGGAAAGAGAGAGATTGACTTGTTCCACTTATCCATACATTTATTGGTTGATGCTTATATATGTGGTGGGGATCGAACCCCCAACCTTGGCATATCAGGACAACACTCTAACCATCTGAGCTTCCCAGCCAGGACTAGCCAGACTTCTTACATAATGTCTCAGTTCTCCCAATTCCACAAAAGCGAGCCTGCTGGCTTCCTTCAGGCTTGGGACTGGAACTGGCACAGCCTCACTTCTGCTCAATCTCGCTGAGTTAATCAACGTGGCCAGCCCGATTCCATGTGGGAGGGAAGCTCACAAGGGCAGGAGAGCAGGAGGCTTGCAGGCCATCTCTGAAGACTGGCTGTGCACATCTTCCTTCCCACTGACACTGGGCTTGGTCTCTGGGTCCTCAGCCACTAGCAGGGGGCCTGGCTGAGCCAGTGCTCAGCATGCTTGATGAGCCAGTGAATGAATGAAAGGATGGTGGGCCAAACAGATGGAGAGAAAGGTTCCACACTGGCTTCCCTGCCCCCAGGTCCACACCACCATGTTTTTTTTTCACATAAACACTGCTCTCTACTGCTTAACACACCTCTATTTTTAAACCTCTCAAGCAGCGAGTGGTGCTTAACATTTTTTTGAATCAGGGACCCTTAGGGAATTTCATGAAAGCTACAGGAGACCCTCTCTCTAAAGAAGTGTGACTCGGTATAATCACTCACAATTCTGCAGAATTCAATGACAGCTACCAGGGACTGTGTGCAGTGCAGCACACCCACTGCCTGATGTATTACCCCAAAACATGCTGCAGGTAAACACTGCCGTTTAGTTCTATTTTATAGATGAGAAGGCTGAGGCTCCAAAGGATTAAGGAATAACTAGAAAGTGGCCCTCGAATCCAGAGTAGGCAGTTCTGACCGACTGCAAAGCCCATTCTCTCCCAGCCACTGCTCCATACAATTTCAGGTGGTTCCAGCATGCTCTGAAGTTTTCCTGTGAACCTCAGCATAAGAATTCTCTCTTTGCCCTGGCCGGGTAGCTCAAATGGTTAGAGCATCATCCAAATATGTCAAGGTTGTGGGTTCAATCCCTGGTCATGGTCCATATAAGAATCAACCCATAAATGCATAAATAAGTGAAATAAAAAATTGATGTTTCTCTATCTCTTTCTTTCTCTCTCTATAGAATCAATGGAAAAAAAAAAACTTATTCTATAAGGGCTTTCAAAGTCCTGCTTCTGAATCTAAGTACCTTACCTGACTTCAACACTTCAAATAAGCAAGAGCCACCCTAAGCTCTTCTCCTGGATTTCCGGCTATTCCCAGACCACACCTATTACCCCCTTCAGCCTGGCCACCTCTGACCCTTCTCACCTTGAGGTCCTCCTCCTGAAATACCCTCTCTACTCTGTCTTCACCCAAAGGTCAAGGCTTCCCCCTGGAGTTTTCCTGACAGACTGCCCCAGACCAGTGTCTGTTTATCCCTCTCTCACTTGGGCTCTCATCATTTTCTAAGTGCTAGCTTCCCAACTTAGCTGTGATCCTCTTGGGAGCAGAGACCCTACTCTGTGTCTTTCTCAACTTCCTAGACAGACACTCACAGTAAACACTAATGGTTCACACTCTTCCCCAGACCCATTTTCTCTGTTATCCTTTTGGTTCCTGGACCTTCAAACCAAAAAACTAAATGAGATTCCAGAGGAGAGCGGGCCTGAAAGGGGCTGGCGCTGGACGTGTCTGCTTTATGCAGAGAAGCAGCGGCTGAAGCGGTTTCACAATCAAGCCCAGGGTCCACCCCTTGGCTGCTCCAGCTGAGATATCCCCTGTCATTGGTTTCTTTTGCATTCTCAGGGGACACAATGTTGCGTGAAATCTGTGGTTGCTCTGTTTTCCCAATAACAATCAATAAGGATGAAAAAGAATGTGCATCTATCAGTGGGATGGGCAGCTTCTCTGGGATCTCACAGGACAAAAGAAACACGAACTTCTTGAGTCTCACGTGATTTTATTCTCCTGGTATCCCAGGTCAGCAGTGCCTAGCTCATGGACAGAAAGCAGAAAGTAGGACAAGGCCATTGTACTCAAAACAGCCTGGTACTGGCATAAGAACAGGCATATAGATCAATGGAACAGAACAGAGAACCCAGAAATAAACCCACAGTTCTATGGACAACTGATATTTGACAAAGGAGGTAAGGAAATACAATGGAGTAAAGACAGCCTCTTTAACAAATGGTGTTGGGAAAATTGGACAGCTACCTGCAAAAAAATGAAACTAGATCACCAGCTTACACCACTCACAAAAATAAACTCAAAATGGATAAAAGACTTGAATGTAGGCCGTGAAACGATAAGCATCTTAGAAGAAAACATAGGCAGTAAGCTCTCCGACATCTCTCGGAGCAATATATTTGCTGATTTATCTCCACAGGGAAGTGAAATAAAAGACAGGATAAACAAATGGGACTATATCAAACTAAAAAGCTTTTGCACAGCTAAAGACAACAAGAACAGAATAAAAAGACAAACTACACAATGGGAGAACATATTTGACAATACATCTGATAAGGGGTTAATAACCAAAATTTATAAAGAACTTGTAAAACTCAACACCAGGAAGACAAACAACCCAATCCAAAAATGGGCAAAAGAGATGAATAGACACTTCTCCAAAGAGGACATACAGATGGCCAATAGGCATATGAAAAAATGCTCAACATCACTAATCATTAGAGAAATGCAAATTAAAACCACAATGAGATATCACCTTACACCAGTCAGAATGGCGCTTATCAACAAAACAACACAGAATAAATGCTGGCCAGGATGTGGAGAAAAGGGAACCCTCCTGCACTGCTGGTGGGAATGCAGACTGGTGCAGCCACTGTGGAAAACAGTATGGAGATTCCTCAAAAAACTGAAAATCGAACTGCCTTTTGACCCAGCTATCCCACTTTTAGGAATATACCCCAAGGACACCATAGAACGGCTCGAAAAGGAGAAATGCACCCGCATGTTTGTGGCAGCATTGTTCACAATAGCGAAGATCTGGAAACAGCCCAAGTGTCCGTCAGAGGACGAGTGGATTAAAAAACTTTGGTACATATATACTATGGAATACTACTCAGCCATAAGAAATGATGACATCGGATCATTTACAGTAACATGGATGGACCTTGATAACATTATATGGAGTGAAATAAGTAAATCAGAAAAAAAACTGAGATGAATCCATACATAGAAGGGACATAAAAATGAGACTCAGAGACATGAACAAGAATGTGATGGCAACAGGGGCGGGGGGGTTGGGGGAGGGGGGATGGGGTGAAGAAGGAGAGAGGGGTTAGGGGAGGGGAGTGGCACAAAGAAAACCAGATAGAAGGTGACAGAAGACAATTTAACTTTGCGGGAGGGGTATACAGCACAATCAAATGTCAAAATAATCTAGAGATATTTTCTCTCAACATATGTACCCTGATTTATCAATGTCACTGCATTAAATTTAATAAAAAAAAAAACTTAAAAAAAAATAAAATAAAATAAAATAAACAACTAAAAAAAAAAAAGAAAGCAGAGAGTAGGATGCAAGGCTGCCTTAGGCCCAAGGACAGAGTTGACCAGTACACCCCCCCCCAAAAAAAACCCATTTCTATCCCTGCAGGCTAAGGTTACTGTCCTCCAGGCCCTGGGTCAAGCACTTTGCATGCACTTTCAACCATCCAAGCAAACTGCTCAATAGTAAAATTCATTTTAAAGGTGAGGGCACCAAAGCTCTGAGAGGTAAAAGACTTACTTAGGACTGCTGTCTGTCAGGGGTCATTAGGTAATTTAAGGACAATTGACAAAGGTGTATGCAAGGTCCAGAGAATGCACAAGGACAGTAATTAATAGGCAAGAAACCACCAATGCTAACAGCCCTTAGCATGAAAGGGGAGGGAAGAGATGAGAAATCAGAACCCTAACAGAAGCTGTGTGGAGAGGACCCCAAACAAGAGCTGAGACCTCAGTCAGGGATGGAACCAGCCTTTAGGGAGGGAGCTGTATACCCAGCAATCACTCTCCTCTCTCCCCTGATCACATGCCAGTGTCCCTCATTGGCAGAACCTGAAGCCCAAGGGCAAGAGCCCACAGGTGTGACATCCAGGTCAGCCTTTGGGCACAGTGTCAAAAGTAGGGGGTGGGAATTACAAGCAGACTTCCCTAGCACTTTCACCAGCTTGAAAGTGGCAGAGCCTGCATTCAAACTCAGGTTTGGAGGCAGGCATGTAGCCCTTCCATGACCATATTCCCATGGGTGGAAGCCAGAGTCCCAGAGGGTTTTACACTTAAGTCTGGGGCTCCCCACAGCCCTGAGTATTGGCATCCCTGTCAACTCCAAGCATTGCGGTCTATACAGTTCTGAGCCCCAAATGGACCTTCTAGTTCTTTGAGATATGGGGTGGGAGGTTTGAGGAAGTCGCCAGCAGAGGGGAACTATGGGTCTACAATTAACTTAAAAGCTCTTATTAGCATCTTGGCCTAAGAGGCCCCAAACACCCACACAGAATTGGGCCTTCCTCATGCCACCTGGCTTCCAGCTTGGAGCGAGCTAAGGCTCTGCAATTCAGAGCATCAGCAAAGAGCACAGCCCCTTTGGGTGGCAGGGTTAGGCTGCACCCCTGTGGCAAGAGGCTCAGGCTGAGCTAATGCTACATCATCTCACGAACCCTGCTCCATTTGCAGATTTATTAAACCGAGAGCCAATTCTGACACAGTTTCTTTCAAGTGGTTCTACCTTGCAGGTGTGCGAAATTTATTTGAGATTAAAAAGAAATTACAGAGAGAGCACAATCTTCAAAGCCCACCTCTGAGACCAGAAAGAAATAAAAACAGTAGCCCGTACAAATGTGCAATTAAGTTTCCAAATACTTAGGAGCCATGAGCAATGCCAGCTCCACAGAGAGCAAGTCTTTAAGGCAATTTTCTTGAACTCTATTCAGCATTCACTCAAAATGTCTTTTAAAAATAACATATAATTTTCTTCTCTCTCCAACGGCTCCCTTGTTCTTCCTCTTCCAGGTAAGAGCAAGCCAGCTCTGGAGTGAGAAACGTCACTCATTTAGATAGCGGACGAGGGACCATACTTCCACGAAGACAGATAAGAAAGCCAAGCAGCCTGACCAGGTGGTTGCGCAGTGGATAGAGAGTCAAACTGGGATGCAGAGGAACAGGTTTCGAGACCCCAAGGTCACCAGCTTGAACGTGGGCTCATCTAGTTTGAGCAAAAGCTCACCAGCTTGGACCCAAGGTCGCTGGCCTGAGTAAGGGGTTACTCGGTCTGCTGAAGGCCTGCGGTCAAGGCACATATGAGAAAGCAATCAATGAACAACTAAGGTATCCCAACGTAAAACTGATGATTGATGCTTCTCATGTCTCTCCGTTCCTGTCTGTCTGTCCCTATCTATCCCTCTCTCTGACTCTGTCTCTGTAAAAAAAAAAAAAGGTCATAATGGGTTACACACCAGTGTGACTGCATTTAATGCCACAAAACTGCGCAGTTAAAATGATTGTGTAGAATGTAAAATAAATAAAGATACCTTATAGTCCACTGAAATAACCCACTACCTCATGCTTTAATTTCTCCTACAAGACGCCTGCTGAGGTTGTCTTCCAGACTACAGCTGAACACATACAACAGGCAGTTCGCTACCATGCTTAACAGAGAACTCCATCTTTTATATTTCTATTTCAAAGTTCTTGGAATAAAATCAAACCAAGTAATATTTTTTTAAAAAGTCATCATGGAGCTTTTGGAGCCCACTATAGATGCTCTTCGGAGTCAGAATCTCCCCAGAGCTGGGATTTCTGTTTTGTCCCACTTCCTAAAGGTGTCCAGAAGGTGAGATGGTGGGCACCAAGCCTGCACCCGCCCCCATTCCTTCCACACATAGGTCCCCACTCCCTCGTGACATGCAGCACATCGGACGGAGCAGGGGTTTGGACTGCATGCAAGGGGAGTCCTTTTCTGGGTTCAGAGAGAGCCCAGCTGGGTGGGATTTGGTGTCTGACCTTGGCCAATTAGTACCTTGCTCGGTGTAACCAACCAAGTCACAGATTCAATTCCATTCAGCAAACATTCCTAGAGCATCTCAGCACCAGCTGATTTCCGTCTGTTCTGTAAGTGGATAGAACTCAGCCTTCTCTCTAGATTAGAGTTATTCGTATTTCAAGGCAAAAAGGGTAGGTTTTAAGTACCTGTAAGAGGCAGTAATGGGTGCCTTGAGGGGCGTGGGCACGGGCTGGGGTGGAGGGAGAGGAGCTGAGAAATGGCCGGTGAGTCAGTGCAGCAGGACCTGGCTGCAAACTGGGAGAAAAAGTAGACAGTGAAGCCAGATAAAGCCTGTGTGTGTGTGTGGGGGGGGGGGGTTAAAACCTCCCCCCACTTTCTTTTTAATTGAAAAGATAATGCATCCACATAGTAAAAAAAGAAACATTTTTTCTAAAGAACACAAAAGAGTATGCAATGAAAAATAAGTCTCCTTTCCTCTCCCATAGCTCCAGTTCCTAGGATCTTTCTTCAGAGGCATCCCACTGTTAACAGTTTCTTTTGTGTCTTTCCAAAAAATTTCTATCATGTACAAGTGTATCTTTCTTTTTAAAACCTAAATGGTAGTGCAGTGTATTACCACTTCGTTTTCACTTAGCAATACACCTTGGCATCCATCCCATATCGGCACATATAGAATCGCCTGTTCCACAGAGTGTGGAATCCCATTGCAAAGGTTGTTGTAATCTACCCACTTGGTGCCCTACTGATGGACATTTAGGTTGTTTCCAGTGAAAATATGCATGTCCCTGTATGTGCATGTCTGCCCACGGGTGCCAGGGTATCAGATAAATTCCTGGAAGTGGAACAGCTGCTATAAACCGGATTGGGACCATGGCTGTTAAATCTGGCTAGAGCTCTGTCTTCAGGAGAGGGAGTGGTGTGTACCGAGCCTCAGCCGCCTTCCTTCCTTGCGCTCACAGGCCCCCAGTTCTCTCCCTGACATGTGGCCACATCAGAGCAAGGATTTGGACTGCATGCAAGGAAGGAGTCCCTCTCTGGGTTCAGTGAGAGCCCACCCGTGTGGCTGTGGCCCAGCTGGGAGCTAAGAGGGACCCTGGCTGGGCAGCTCAGTTGGTTATTAGAGTGTCGCTCTGATACACCAAGGTTGCAGGTTCAATCCCCAGGCAAGGAATATACAGGAATTAACCAATGAAGACATAAATAAGTGGAACAACAAACAGATGTTTCTCTCTCTCAAATCAATAAATAAAAAATTTTTTTAACAAGTATATAAAGAGCCTGATCAGGCAGTGGTGCCACAGATAGAGAGCATCAGCAGAGGACCCAGGTAGGAAACCCCTAGGTCCCCAGTTTGAGCGCAGGCTCATCCAGCTTGAGTGCAGGTTCATCAGCTTGAGAGCAGGGTCACCAGCTTAAGCACAAGGTTGCCAGCTTGAGCATGGGATCATAGACATGACCCCATGGTCACTAGCGTGAGCCCAAAGGTCGTTGACTTGAAGCGCAAGGTCGCTGGCTTGAGCAAGGGGTCACTGGCTCGGCTGGGGCCCCTGGTCAGAGTACATATGAGAAAGCAATCAATGAACAACTCAGATGCCACAATGAAGGATTGATGCTTCTCATCTCTCTCCCTTCCCGCCTGTCTGTCCCTCTCTCTCTCTCTCTCTAAAAAAAAAAGTATATAGAGGGATCAAAACAGTAAAGCATTTAGTTAGTACAATGCCTGGTACACAGTGAGAGCTCCATCAGCATAAGCTATTATTGGTATTTATTATTATTATTATTATTATTATTATTCAGAGGGAGCTCATCTTGTCAGTGGCCAGGAAAGCTCTCAGGGTAGGCCTGTCCAAGAGTCCAGTTATTCAAAGGCAGCGAACTGGGAGCCTGCTCAGCATTTGGAGCTGGGTGAGCGCTGAGACAGGCAGTTCCCACTTATCACTGCTTGGCATCTGGAACTCCCGGGCCTTTGCCAGTGCCCAATAAACACCATACTTCATGCCTTGCCATTGTCACCCACGCATCCCCTGATGCCTGCTGATGACGTCTGCCACCGCACACAGTCAGCATTTCACCCTGGCACATGACTCCTTCATGACCTGCTTTCTTTTTAAAGTGGTGACTGCAGCCTGAATGATGTCACCGTGACACAATGAAACAAAATTTGTGTGTTATTGGGGGACAAGGAGGAGGTGGGGTACTACACCAGAACTTACCGACCCAAAAAAGAACTGGCCTTGGGAACTCAATTTAACTTCCTTGAAACTTAATTTTCTCACCTGTGACATGGGCTAAGCATTTGTTCTAATAGGATTACTGTGAGGAGTAAACAAGATAATGAATTATTTATAAATTTTTTTATAGACCAGGCTTATTCCAAACATGATTTCAGGCAGTTAGATAATGTATGTAAAGCACCTGGCACATAGTAGCAGCTCAATAAAGCACCAACTTCCTTTCCCTGCCCTTCTATCAAAGTGGTCACCGTTGGATCACGCCCCCCATTTCAAGGTGCCTCCATCACTTGAAGCACTTTTGGAACTTCCTTGTGGGAAAACAGGCACAATTCTTCAATCCCATCTTGTTTCTAACCTAAAAACAATAAAATCCCAACAACCAAACAAAACACATTCTGCAGATTGCTCATCTCCTTTAGACACAACATGCAGCTTCAAATTACTTTTGACCTTTTCCAAAAAAAAAAAAAAAATCAAACCAGATTCACTGCTGGCTGAAGCTATTAAGAGGAAAAAGCTGTGAGATCCACAGCAATTTCCCAAGACCTGCCCAGCAGAACTGGAATCAGAGCACAGCCTCCCAGCCCCCACCCGATCCCCCACAGAGGACACTTACATTCAAAGCTTCTCTGTGGGAAAACCTAGCTCCCTGCGCCCTGGCTCCCTGTGGATCACATTTCCACCTCTGGGGGGAAGCTGGTCTGCTGCCTCTGAGAAGTATGGGCTCGTGTGGGATTCGGACACTGGGTATGAGGATAGGGTGCGGAAAGTTTGAGAGGATAGAGTGTCCTTCCTTCCATCTTTTATGGGGACACTGAGAGAGGAGCACAGGGGCACTGGGTGGGAGATGGGATGCCTCAGAGAGCAGTGTGTCCCCTGTGCCTACACCCACTGTATTACAAAGGACTCAGCAACATGTGGCAGGGAAAATATTGCCCATGGTCCAAACTTCCTCAGCTTTGTCCCCAAATACGCTCAAGGCCCCATTCCATCCTCTCCCTGCCAGCTTGTGAGCTTGTTCCTCCCAAACCTACAATTTGGAAGAAGCCCCTGCCCCTGTCAACCCTCGGAGAAGGCTGCAGGCAGTGGGCCACGTGAAGGACCTTAGCCTCCAGATCAGCTGGTTGCGTTCAAATTGCTTGGACAGCACAGGCAGGCTCTGCCAGCTCCCACTCCCTAAAAAGGGGACAATATCTACTTGGGGTGAGGGGTCGGGTCAGGGAGGGGACTCACAAAGATGAAATGAGAGGATGAAGGCCCTCCACAGAAGCAGCAAACACTCGCCTCTGGTACAAACCTGTATCTAGAATGTGCGGCTCCTCTGCTCTCGCGGGAGGCCTGGGACCATGTCCCGAGCCCTCAGGGATGGAAGGTGTCATGGAGGCCCCAGCAGTTCACTGAGCTGACACTCTGCGGCTGTGAAAGGAGGGCAGGGGAAGGACACCTGCACAAGCAGGGGGGACTGGACAAGACCTTTGACCTTCCTACCCTCTCCTCCTTGGCTCAGTCCAGAGAGAAGCAAGCTGACTCTTGCTGTCAGCGAAGATACCATATCGTCTAGGAGATTATTATGCCTGGCACTCAGCACTGAAAAAAACCTCTATATCTTTTTTATCCCTCTTAGATGGCTTGCTGCAAGATCTCTAGTCAAAGACAAACAAGTCCTTGTCCTCTTGCTAATTGGTTCAAATCAGTTGACCTTACAAGTGGATCTACTATAAAACTGGTAAAAGATGACCTGTGTGTCAAGCAACCATTGCACTTAAATAGCTGTCCCTCAAGCGACTAAATAAAGCACGTTAACCCAAATTTCTCAGAACACCGTCTCCCGACAGGCTACAGAGCCCACATTTCCTGTTGGGGTAAAACACTTGCTGGTTCCACAGGCCTGCTCAAAGGCTCCAGATCCTATTAGGCGGGTGGTGACAACACTAGTGTAGATTCTTCAGGGAGGTGGAAGGAGGGCTGGGCCTGTGACAGGAGTCCCTGGGTCCAGCCCTGGTGAGGGCCACCTGGCAAGAGAAGGGGCTGCATCCCAAGCGTTGGCAGAGGAGGAGCAGGAAGGCAGTGTTCCTGGCGTTCTCGTGATCTGGCTTCCACTGGTCTTTTGATCTGTTTCCTCACCGGGCCTGTTCCCAGGAAAGCCTAGGTCTATCTCACTGAACCCGTCTCCTGGGTTGGATCACCACTACTTTTCAAGCGGAGCTGATGTTTTTTATTGTGCCAGGGTCTGAAATGGTCTGGAAACTGATAAAGACAGCAGACACCAGGAGATGGCCTAAAAATCTTGGCCTGATGGAGGCAAATGGCAGCCTTCCGCACCTCTGCTCCTCCCCAGTACTCCGCTAGAGGGCTTGGTGCTGGCCTGGAGCGCCCCTCCACTGGCCAGAGCCAGCCAACCCTCACTTCCCTCTGCTTTATTATTTATTTTTATTTTTACTGATTAGAGAGAAAGGAAGGGAGAGACAGACAGACAGAGAGACACAGGAACATCAATCTGTTCCTGTCTGTGCCCTGATGAGGGACCAAACTCACAACCTCTGCACTTCAGGAGGACACTCTAACCTTTTTTGGGCAACGGACCGATTTAATGTCTTAGAGGGAATCTGGTCATTTTAAAAAAATAAAACATTGTTCAGACTTAAATATAAATAAAACAGAAATAATGTAAGTTATTTATTCTTTTTCTGTGGACCGGTACCAAATGGCCCACGGACCAGTACTGGTCCGTGGCCCGGGGGTTGGGAACCACTGCTCTAACCAACTCAACTATATTGCCAGGGCCCCTCTGCTTTATTCATAAACCTCAGCTGAGACCCTTCTGAGCCCCCTCCTACGGGTTTGATTGTCACTGCTTTGCCTTATCAGCCTTGCTTTTCACAAGCACTTAAATTCATGAGAAAAGGGAAAAAGCAAAATCAGATAGAAATGCAGGTCTGTTTGCTATTTTCTCCAATGAAATGGTTCTGGGTAAACAGCAGACGCCTTTGATGAAATCCCAGCAGGCTTAAACAATAAAGCTAGTTACAAACTCAATCTGGTAGAGATATCAGATCTGAAATTGTTTCAAAAAAACTTGTCAACATTTTCTAATGCTCCTTAAAAAACTTCCTGGGCTGCCCACTGCGGAGTCTGGATTGGGGAGATAGGACAGGGGCAACCCCAGTTCTCAGAGTGTCATGAAACTTTGTGAGCCAGGAGCCTAGGCGCAGGCTGATCTGGCTAGGTGGGGTGGGTGTGGGGCAGGGGTGTCTGCCAACTGCAGAAGCCTAAATGGCCACTTTGTGGTCATTGCCCAAGTCAGGCAGGGCACCAGCCTCCCTTTCATACACTGCTGCAGCCCCCAGACCCCCCAAACCTGGCCTCCCTCCCACTCTTAACTCCCTACCTTCTATTCTCTGTACTGCAGCCAACAGTTTTTAAAAATGTAAATCAGATCATGCCTTTCCTTTACTTAAAACCTCTAATACCTTTGCACTGCACTTAGAACAAAATCTAAACTCCTCCCAAACCTACAAAACCCTACAGGATCTGCAGCGTGCAGCTGCCTACTTCTCTCCCACTCACTCCACTCTAGCTTCCAGTCGTGGAACACCAGTCTCTCCTGCCGCTGGGCCTTTTGGACTTGCTGTAAACTGCCTGGTATACTTCTGCCACAACCCACTGTCATGGTTCATCTCCCTTACTAGTGCTGTTCCTCATCCTGGCCAAACACAGTAACACATTACAGTTTATTGTTTACACTAAAATCAACCACTATCTGAAATCACTACATTTGTTTACTTTGTTTACTGTTTCCTCCTTTGGAATGTAATCAATCTCCCTGCAGGCCCAGACTTGTGTGTCTCCTTGCTGGCAGCCTAAAACAGGCAGAGTAGGTGCTCAATAATGGTCTGCTGCATGAATGAATGAATGAATGAATGAACAGCAAGAATGTCATCACCCCTCTAGGTATCCTCCAGGGCAGCGCCCAGGGGGCCTAGAGTACAGCCACAGAAACATCTTTCCAGCCTCTGGCCTCCCTGGTTGTCCCTGCCCCACCCAGGCCTCACCCAAAGCACATGCAGGCTTTAGGCCGCCAGGGCCTAGTGGTCTAGCTTGGGGGCAGGAGCTCAGGCACCAAATTAGACTCAGATGCCCCCCACCCTACTTGCACTGCTCCCCTTCCCCTGGGCTGCCTCCTCCTCTCCTCCCCTCACCAGACTCAAACTCATAGGAAGCCTCTAGATATGAGTCTGCAGGAGTGATGGGGGAGCTGAGTCCTTACACTCTCTTCACAGGCCCTTATCTGCTGGGGCCTCCAGGGTCCGGAGCCACGGGTGGACAACGACACAGCCCGAGGGCGCAGGCACCCCATCCTCACCCCGCCCGGGGCCGCAATCGATCCCTGCTGCTCCGGCGGCCTCGTTACCGAGGAGAGCTGCTGGGGCTGGCAGAGGAGCCAGACAGCTGAGGAGGGGGCGGGGAGGCCTCTTTGGCTCCCTGGCCCGGATTAAATATTTACTATGTTTTGTTTGGCCTTTGGAGGAAGGGTGGGAAGGGCTGTCGCATTGATCCGGAGCTGCCGGCCAGGCCCAGCCCAGGGGCAAGGGCAGGGTCCAAAGCCGGGTGCCCCTGGAGCCTCCCCGGCGGGCCGGCCCCCAAGCACCCCTGGGCCCGACCCTCCCGGGCCAGAACTGCTCCCGGCGGAGCCGAGCCGCTCTGACAGATCTGGGTTACCGCGCTGCGCTGCGCCGCGCTGCGAGGAGCCGCTGCGGCCCGGGGAAACCGCTCCCCTCACCTGCGCCGCGCTCTCAGTAGCCCCGCTCTCAGTAGCCCCGCTCCCTCTGGCCGGCACCCGGTCCTGCACGCAGATCTGGAGCCCCAGCCCTGCCCCACGCGACCCCAGTCCCGACCTACAGTGGGTCCGAGCGCCCAGGCTGCCCTAGGCCTCGTTACTTGCGCCATCTCATCTGATTCCAACAGCAGCCCCCGGAGGGCTCCACGCTCTCATTTTACAGACGTGAAACCAACCAGCAGAAGCAGAGGTGTATAGATGCAAGGCCAGTTAGGCACAGGCATACCCCTAAAGCCCAGGACTTCCTCACCAGGCTTGCCCTGCATCTGGTCGCACTTTTCTACCCCAGGTGGCCGGGTGCCAATGCCCTGGCTGGCTCTGCCCACAGGCTCCGTGAGGGGGGTGGGGCAAGTGGAGTGATCTCAGTCTTTTAGGAACTGAGTCTGGGAGAGCTCTAACAACCCTGGTGGGTTGGAAGTTTCCCTGCAGTCAGGAAACCCTGGAGTTCCTTTTATGGGGCACGCACACAACTAGCCATCCATACTCATACGGAACAGGCGTTGTTGGGGGCAGAGGACAGGAGAGACAGGGCCACCCTCACCATGCGTACAGTCTGGTGTACTCACAGTATTCAAATGCATACTATGACACACACAAGCACACATGGGTGACTACTCTCCAATGATCCCATTACATGGATGCACTCATCCTGAACAGCTGCTAACGTCACATTCTACACGTGGAAATAGATACACACATTTGCCCACCCTGACCCCATCTTTATATATATGTATGCATGTGCCCACATACATACATCAACGAAGGAGCAGCTTCCTCACCCACTAATATAAACACACACATGCACATAAATACCAAAAACTGCCCCATCCCTACACAAGCATGTGTATATGCTGGTGCACAGCACATTCACACACAAAGAACACCCATCTCCACCTCTGTACCTGTTGGTGTACACACACACACACACACACACACACACACAAAGAGATGACAATTACCTCATCCCATCCCTGCCACACATGCACACGCATGCACTAGTGTCCACCCCCATCCCATCCCTATACACTGTCCCCTAAACACACACACATACACACACGCACTTGCGCACTGACTATAGGCGGCTGGGGAAGAGCTGCAGCCTCCAGCCCTGCTCCTATTTAAAGAGAAGCATTGCTGGAAAAGGAACAAAAGCAAAGCCAGCTATAAATAGACACCTCCCTCCTCGCTTTTCCTGCCCTCCGGCCTTCATGGCCTAGCCTCTCCTCTCCCGCCTAGCCTCGGGCCCAGGGCAGGCTGGTCCCCAGGGGCAACCAGCAGGGCCCTAGAAGCCCTGTGGCCAAGCACTGTCCACTGGGACGGGCCAGGAACTCTGGCCCGGGTGGGTGCAGGGGCACAGGGCCAGCCACCTGCAGCCAGTGCTGCATGCGTGTGCCCAGCTCAGAGGGAGGGAGGCCCACTTAGGCCAGAGCTGCTGCTTCAGCAGAGCCGCAAAGGCTGGCAGCTGCGGGGGAGGGCAAAGGTAGGTTTGCCAAGCAACAACCACGGCTGCCCTGGTGCTCCCTTCCCAGTCAGGCCAACCCTTCGCTGGGTTGGCTCTGGGCTTAGGGTTGGTGATGTTGGGTGCCCTGTCAGGAAGCCACATGGGGTGGAGGACAGAAATGAAGGAGAGGGTGCAAGTCCTACTCGGAGTTCTAGTTCTATCACCGACTGGTCCACTAGCCTCGCACAAGGCTCCTAACCAGACTATCCAGCCCCAGGTTCAACCTTCTCTTTCAGGATGCTGGGAATGCTGCATGAAAAACAGGTGCACCTGGCAGCCCGCTGGAAACTGTGGAGGGCTGTGGGATGGGGGAGATTACAGACCGCCCTCCGTGTCTGACAAGAACTGGGTAAACTGAGGTTCAGATGCTTACCCTAAAGTCACAAAGGCCCCTAAAGCACAAAGCCAGCTTGCAAAGCCAAGCCGAGACTGAAACCAAAGCCCTCCTTCCTACCTCTTGTAGGCTACTGTGTGAGGCAGGGGGCCCCTGGTTCTCAGGTTAGCCCCTCTTGGCTGCCTTCCCAGGACAACCTAGGACTGGAACTGGGGGCTGCAGGACAGGAGTCCGCTGGCCCTCTGCTCCTGAGGTCCCCACCAGGGACTTGCTGCACCAGCCCACCCCCACCCACTCCGTCCCTAGCTCTCCCAGGGGCCCCTCTTCACCAACACTGGGGAAGCGGAAAGGAGGGGGGAAAGCTTAGGCAGACCTACTTTCAAGGCTTTAATCCTTTTTGCTTAAAGGAATTTTTTTTTTTGCTTGGGGAAGACTTGGTCTGATCAGAGAAGAGAGGCAGGGAGCTGACAAGCTGCGGAAGATGGGGGGGAAGAAATACATATTTATTACCCCAATTATTAAAAAAATAGTATTAAAAAATAGTACTGGATCATAGGTCCTGGCAGACACTGCAGCAGCATGCGTGCAAGGGCTATTTTCTTTTCTTTCCCTTTTCAAAAATTTTATTTATTTATTTTGATTAATTCTGCTGAGATTGTAATGTGGCTAGCTTGTTAGTAAAAACACTCAGGCCAGTTCTCAGCAGGGTGGAAGGAAGGGTTGGGCACTAGAGAGGTGAGCAGAGCCCACCACCAGGGAGCCTTCACACTTGGCACAGGGGGCACCTGGACCCCATCTCAGTGGAGGAGGGGGTTTGGGCAGGAAAGGTCTGTGCCCCCAGTTGGGCTGCACAGTCCGAGCCCATGGCAGGCATGCACACCAGCTGCTTCTCCCACCCCTCCAGGACAAACCCTCCACCAATAACAGGCCTTCCCCATGTTGCTGCCCTTTTCAAGGGAGTGGTGAGAGTGAAATTGATCCAGCTCCCTCTGTAGAGGAGGTGACAGCTCTCACCCCAACTTCTGAGGGCTTCACCCAGGGGCACTGCCAGCTCCTCAGACACACCCTTCACCTCCCAGAATTGTATTAGCCTGTTGGAAAGGGGGCAGGTTGTCAGTTTATGCAAAGATGGGGAGGCATCCTGCAGGGTCCTGAGGCCCACTGAGGCCAGATCTGGAAGGCAGGAAGGCAACACCCCAGCCTCCTTTGTTATGGATCTTAGAACAAAAAATAGAGGGATCTACAATGAGTTTAAAGGCCAGGGAGGCAAGGCCACCAGGAAGAGGACTGTGGCACTCATTTTGGTACCTGGAGTTCCCACAGAGCCTGGTGCACAGTAGGCCTTGGCACAGGGCTGCTGGAGAACAGATAGGGATGATGAAGGTAGAACAGCAGCAATGTCTCACTGAGGCCTTGCTACATGCCTGGAGAGCACTTCCTATCCATTTTATCACAAATCTCAGGACCGAAGAGCTGGGTAGTATTAGCCCCACTTTTCAGATGATCAAACTGATACCCAAAGAATTAAAAGCATTTGCCTGAGGTCAGGCAGCTAGCTGGTAAGTGGCAGACCAGGGCCCTGATTCCCGGCTGTCTGGCTCCTGGCCCCTGCTTTCAGCTGCTTGGCTCCATATATGGAGGTGGCAGGAAAACCTCCCAGCAGACCAGAAATAAGTAGGAGAGGAAGGAGGCAAGAAGCAGTGTTCATTCCCCAGGCCAAGAGCCCAAGGCACAGGGCTGGAGCTGGGTTTTCCTTTCTGCTAAGGATACCCTGTTGAGAAGGAAGAGGGTTGTGGGCCGGCCATTAGTGGCGACACACCATTTTCTGGGAAGGCTTTCAGCTTCATCTCACTTTTCTAAGCCAATGAAAACCACTTAGGAATGCTCCCTACAGCTCCCCCTGTACTGCCTTCGGAGACTTCTCCCCGGCCCTTGGTGGAGGCGGCAGAGAGTTCAGGACAGAACTAGTCCTTCCCAGAGACAGCCCCCTCCACCCAAGGTGACCTGTTGGTCCTGAGACTTCTGCCCTGAGCCAAGTATGTCCTGTGTCTGTCTGACCATTCATGTAAGACTCAGTCCTGGAGACAGAGAAGCAAACCTTCAAGGGGCAGCCAGTTCTGGTCAGCAGGAGGGATGGCACAGGAAGTTACTGGTGCTACTACTACTGCTGAGGGTGGGATGCACTGAGCTCCTATTCTGGGTCCCGAGAACTTGATCAGCATCATCTCACTTAGTCTTCACAACCCTACAAGATAGGCACTCTCATTAGCCCCATTTTACAGATTGAGTAACTCAAGTTCAGAGAAATAAGGTCAATCCCAGGACTTGAACCTGGCTCTAGCCGGATCCTGCAAGCTGAACCACCCCTCTAGGGAGTGAAGGGCTTGACCACTGATCCCTGGAATGAGATCTCCCTACCAGACCCTCTGCTCTTATGAGAGAAAGCCTCCACCGAGCAAGACAGCCACCTAGCACAGCCAGAGAGGCCACCAGTGTGGGCTCTGCTTGGGTAGAGACACAGGGAGAGGCAGGGGAGGGGTTTTGGACACATAAGAGGCATGCTACCAAGGTTATCAGCCAGTGCGTCTTGGATATTCTATGGAACACATCAGCCAACCACTCCTAATGCTGTGAGATGTTGGGCAAACCACCAGAGCTCTCTAGGCTTTGGTTTTCTCAGGTGAGCTGTAAGGTCCCTTTTAGCACCAAAGAATCTACAAATCTGTCAAAATCACACAAATCCCCTAGACCAAACCAGAAGGAGTGTGTTCTTTCTCATGCTCCATTTTCAAGAGCTGTGGGTGCCACAAGCCACTCCAACCCCAAGGAAGACTATTAATGCCACTGCGCCTCTTCCCCTCTGGTGCACCCACAGGCTGCTGCCCTGGGGCCTAGGCCATGTTCACAGCCTCAACACACACACACATGCATGACCCTCCAGAAAGCTTCAGATCTGTCTGGCTGCTGCTTGGGGTAGTGTAAAGTCCCCAGAGCTAACGTGCATCACTGACCTCCCACCATGGCTTCCACCCACCAGCCTCTTCACCCTCCTCTCCTCCCCCTGCCCAGAAGCCCACACAGCATGTAGGCCAAGGCGTGTACACAGGTGTTGGCTGTGGCATGGTTCCTAACAGCAAAAACCTGGAAACAGCCTCTGTGCACAATTCAAGGACACTGGCAATCACACAATGGACATTTTGTAACCATTAAAACAAGTTTAGTCTTACCAGGCAGTGGCATATTGGATAGAGCGTCGGACTGGGACTCAGAGAACCCAGGTTTGAAACCCCGAGGTAGCCCGCTTGAGTGCGGGCTCATCCAGCTTGAGCATGGGCTCACCAGCCTGAGCATGGAACCACAGACATGACCCCATGGTCGCTGGCTTGAGCAACGGGTCACTTGTCTGCTGTAGCCTCCGGTCAAGGCACATATGAAAAAGCAATCAATGAACAACTAAGGTGCTGCAACGAAGAACTGATACTTCTCATCTCTCTCCCTTCATGTCTGTCTGTCCCTATCTGTCCCTCTCTCTGTGTCTGTCTGTCTCTGTCAAAAAAACAACACGTTTACAATTACCAACATTTGAGATATACTGTGTTTTTTATTCTTCCATTGATTTGAGAGAGAGGAAAAGTGGGAAAGGAGAAGGGGAAGGGGAGAGAGAGAGAGAAGCATCAACTCATTGTTCCACTTAGTAGTTCCATTTAGTTGTGCACTCACTGATTGTTCTTGTATGTGCCCTGACCGGGAATCAGACTGTGACTTCAGGCACTGGGACAATGCACTCTCTATCCACTGAGCCACTCAGCCAGGGTAAGAGATATTGTTAATTCAACAAAACAGGGCGCATTTTCATGAATGTAGTTAAGAAGCACAGAAGAAAGGATGCACCAAATATCCCGGGAGGAATGCGCTTTCCAATCTCTGGGTTGCGGGAGTATAGCAATTTTCTTCTTTGTGCCAAGCTGTGGTTTTCCAATGTTTCTGCCATGTGTATGCATTATTTGAGAAGTTCAAAAAATTTGCTCTGGGAGAAAAGGCTGATGTATAAATGAGGCAGTAGGTTAAAAAAACAAGACCATATGCAGAACTAAGTTCTATGTTTCTTTGATGTAAAAGGGAAAGGCTTCTGGGAACTGAGCTCTGTCCTTGTACTAAGGCTGTAGACTGGGCCACATTAACAGCCAAGGAGGAGAGGTGTCTGACCCCAATGGGAGGAGGAAACCTCAGCCCTATCACCCCCTCTCCCACCCCCATTATTGCTGTTGCTTTGGTCTGTGCTTTGGCTCCTCCCCATGGCCAAGTGGCTGATAGACTGAGGGCTGACCCCAAGTTCTGGTCCTCTTCAAAGGAACTTGAGCATGGGCTAACCCCAGAGGCAGATTTTAACGGCGGGCTCAACAGGTGCGCGCCTTGGGCCCTGACTTCTGAGGGGCCTGCAAAACCCCAACTTTACATGTATTTTTACTTTCCTTGTCGCTCTCTTTTTTTTAAGGGGCCTAATATTTTCTTCTGCGCCAGGGCCTCAACCAACCTAAATCCGCCTCTGGTATCCCTCAGAATAACTGCCCTGCCCACAGGCAATGAGGTATGGTATCAAACACACTCCTGCCCCAGTGCCTTTGCACTTGTTCCCTCAGGCTGGAACAAGCAGAGCTCTTCCCAAGCAGAGGCAGAGAGCTCCTGATGGCTGCAGAGAGCTTGCCTTCTCTTCACTTAGGCCTCTATTCAAATGTCACCTTATCAGAAAAATTTCCTGGCGAGTCTCTCTAAAATAATAGCTCTCTAGTCACCCTCTTAATTAACTCTGTTAATTTTCACCTAAGCACCTACCCCCACCTGACAGAATATAGCTAGTCATTTATTGCCCATTCTCCCTGCTAGAATGTAAGCTCCATAGGAACAGGGGACTTGGTTTTTATTCATTGCTTCATCCTCACTGCCAAGCCAGCAGTAGGCAGGCACTCAATAAGTTCAATGTTCGGCAGATGAAGGCAGCCCTCCCACACCCCTCTGGCTGACAGGATAAAAGGCGGCCAGCTCAGCCATGGATAGATAATCCATAGGTGACTGTGCTCTATAACAGATCTGACAAGGAAAAACATAGCTGGCTCAATGGGGGTCTTCCTTCAGGGAGATAAAGCTGGGTATACCAAGAATGTTGGGCAAACGACAGTGGAAAGAGGATGTAAAAGCAAGTAACCCTGGTGGCCATAGTGGGCCTTGTGAAGAATGGCAAGTCCTGGGTGCAGACAGTGGGGCAGGCACAGGCGCAGCTGGGCTGGGTGGAAGGAGAGGGTATGAGAGGGACCACAGAGAGGCTGCCACTTGCTAGAGTCACTCTTTATTTGGGAAGTGTCTGGAGTCCAGGTGACACATCTCCTTGCAACAATCCCCCATTTCCCAACAAGCTTCATTCAATCTCTGCAATCAGATTAGTCCATTAAGGCAGAAATACCAGCCCACTGCGGACAGTGGCCCAATTACAGGAAAATAATAACCTCTGCTACTTCAAGGCAGCGCCAGGGCAAATCGCCACCCCACATTTGATGGTAAAATTTCCCCATTGGCTGGTACTTTCTCCTAAATCCTGGCCTCTCTCCCTCTGCTCAGAGATTCTACTTCAACCACAGGCCTGGGCAACAACCAGGGAGCCCTTCCTGCAAGGAGTTCAAAGTAACAAGTCATGTTCACAGATGGGAGAGAAGGTAAAAGAAGCAGAGTATTTTCATCCCAGGCGACCCCCAAGTTCAACTTCGCCTGGCAATTTTATCTCCTCGTGTTCGGTCTGGCCTCATTTAAACATTTCAGATCTGTTGTGGACCATAAACGGCAAAAAGCCATTTTAGAATTGAGGCTTAGCAAAAGGCTAAGTTCTCCCCCCTCCATCTCCATATTGGCTATGGTGCTGAGTACTTGCACCCACTCCACATGCTTCCTTGGGTTGCTGGAAGCAATATACATGCCCTTTCTCTGACTCTTTGTTTTCGGGTGTTGGTAGATTTCACTAATGCATCCTGTTTTATGCCTTGGGAGAGTTCCTGTCTTAGCCTTGGATGTGCAACTTTATATCAGGGTCCTTGATTTGCATATGGCTATATAATAAAGTGAACTGGGGCTATAGGGCACTCGGACACTGCCAGGCATTTTGAAGAGGCCTCCCGGCCCCATCGTTTTTGTTTTGATAAGTGTGTTTCCTTAATTCCGCACCGTTATTAGGAGCCACGCTGGTCCGCAGCACAGATCTGAGGCCCAGAGTGTCCACCAGAGGTTTCCATTTGCCACGGAATCAATAGTGCAAATTTTGTTCCATAAAAATCTGCCAAGTACAACCCTAAACTTTTCTGAGTCCTGTTTCTCTTCCCAACACAGTTCCTGCCCCACTGTGCATCCGCTGTGGTCCAGTAGACCAGTCTTTTTGTGCGACCTAGCTTCCTCTAGCCATGGCCTCAGCTGGGCCTGGAGAAACAGAGTAGCGCTGGGGTGTCAGGCAGCAGCCCTAGGTCCTGGGTGACCTATGCAGCCTCTCTGAGCCTCACTGTCCTCATCTGTAACTTGGGGCTAGTAAAACCTGCCTTTTCTGCTCTTAATGAGTTCTGCCTCCTCCTCGCTAACACACACACACATACACACATACACACACACAACTGTTTCCTGCTGGTTCCTGGCACTAAGTTTTTTGTTTTTCTTTTCTTTTTTTTCTTTTCCCCTCCTTCCCTCCCTTCCTCCCTTCCTTCCTTCCCTCCTTCTATTCCCCTCCCTCCCTCTCTTCTTTCCTTCCTTCTTTCCTTTCTTCTTGAGCCCTAAGTAATCATGATTTAATTTTTCTTACTGTTAGAGAACAATTTAAAAATTAGGTTTTGGTAGAAAGTTTCTTGGGTTCCAACTTAAACACACAATCATTCAATCAGCATTTCTAGCCAACTCATAAAGATGACATTAGTTATTAATCCAACACGATTTACTCAATGTCTACATTAGGTGCTATATTTTATAAATATTTGGTGCAGAACGCTGTTTTAGTAGGGTCACGGTAAGAAAAACAGCACTCTCAGATTGAGTAATTTGACGAGTCCATAATAAAGGTGTGTACGGGGTTAGGGAAACGCGAAGAGACCACCACCACCATCACCCCCACCAGGGGCAAGAGCTCTCGCTGAACCTGGAGAGGTGCACCGGCAGGAGCTGCACAGACTGCTTTGAGGGCCTGCCCACAGTCCTTGCTTTGACCCCTTTTTCCTTCTTTTTCCAAGAGAGGAGGGGAGATAGAAAGACAGACTCCTGCATGTGCCCTGAGCAGGATCCACCTGGCAACACCCATCTGGGCCAATGCTCTGCCCATCTGGGTCCATGCTTGCAAACAAGCTATTTTTAGCACCTGGGGAAGAGGGGGGGGGAAGAAGGAGAAGGGGGAGGGGTGGAGAAGCAGATGATCACTTTTCCTGTGTGCCCTGACTGGAAATCAAACCTAGGACATCCACACACTAGGCTGATGCTCTACCATTGAGCCAACCGGCCAGGGCCGCTTTTACCTTTTCAGCACACACCAGCCTAACTTCCAACTGCCAAACCTGCATTTCTTTGCCTGAGGGCTTTCTTTAGTATCTTTAGTAGCAGAGCACCTTTGCTCACCCACAGAGCCTGGGAATTAATCTCCCCATAGACACAACACTTAGCCAATGAAGTGGGAATTGTGTATAAACACCAGGTCCCTCCCCTTTGGGTGAGCTAGCATTGAGGTACATGTTCTAGACTTCGTCCCGAAGTTCCCCAGTGGGGTGAAGCTATGGTCGCCACAGTGGGTGTCTGCTCGACCAGCGCCCATTGTCAGCTTCTTCCCTTTTCTGTCACTTCCCTCCTCGCCTACTGCATTTCCTCAAGTGC